>NC_050454.1:15171642-15299142 GCF_903995425.1 Onychomys torridus
AAGGAAGAGATTTATCTAAAGCAGTTGGCCTGAGCTGGGCCTCCCAAAGAACTACAGAGATGGTAGCAGCATCTTAGAAACTTCTGAAGAACTTACAAGTTGAGTTTCAAAGACTTTAAAAGCCATCTTGATAACTAGAGGGAGTCTCTTTCTATTGTGACAGTACTGGAGAGACCCCAAGCACACCTAGCCTACATTTTGTCCAGGGACAAGTTCCTACTCAGAGCCACCATACTGCTTGTGTGTGGCTCTGTTGGTACTTGCTGGTTCACATTCAGGCTTCTCTACCCTGCGTGATCCTGAGGGTAGGATTTACTCAGTTTTCATTTCCCATGGCACTGGGTAACTGTCATACAATAGGTGTTACCAACTACTCCAGATAAGTAGTCGATTGTCCGTAAGGAAGGGCTCACATTTACTGCAAAGTCAAAGTTCTTCGTCCTTCTTGAGGTCACAATGACTAGAAATAGGAAAGCCAAAACATGGAATTAAAATACCCAGATACTTATTTAATGCCATGGAACGCCATAAGCCAGGTAGAATAATTTTCATTCTAGTTTCTTACGTTTTCTTCCTGATGTCAACTGACTGTCATAACAGCTTGAACTCAGGGGCCCCACAGGGGTCTTGAACCTTGCCCCACCCCTTCCTTATTATTATGGGATCATACTCAAGAATTCCCTTTGGGATTGGCCATGTGTATTAAATAGGATAACAGGGAAATGCTTTGGACAAAATACGGTCCTGGTAAGTGCTGATTGCCTCTGGTGGCTCCGTGTGTATGTATCTGTGTGCACTGTGCCAAGCTCCTAAGGTTTTCTTTTGCTTTATGAAGACACGCTGTTCTTAAAATCTTTGTCTAGCATGTGACTAAGATTCCGCCTGTCACTTGGCCCATTTGATCACAAGTCATCATTGAAAATGGATGTGTTTTCTCCCATTGGCACGGGCATGCACTGTGGGTCCTCTCAGCTTCGACTCAAGCACCATCTTTTTACCTTCATCTCACGGAGATTCCCAGCGTGCGATACCACAGCCTATCCAGAACCGGGCCTCCTTTGAAGCAGGGGACATGTGTTTGTTCACATCTTAATGAAGAATGTGACCAGCTGTTCGGTGGGGAGCACACAGCCAAGTATGCATTTTCACCCCACCATCCTTTCCAGATTCTTCACTTGGCTGTGAACTTCAGGTCCGGAGAGAGGAGACAGACGAAAATCAAGGATCTTAAAGCCAGCTGCTCCAAATCAAGCAGAACAGACCCTCTTGGAGGGTGGCAGTTCAGCTTGGCAGGAATGAACCAGTTAAAGAAAAACAATTTTCAAACCCAGAGCTTCAGTGGATTAAAAAAAAAAAAATCCATCATCTGTTCTCTTCCTCCTCCACCTTTTCATCCTCCCTTCCTCTTCCTCCTTCCTCTTCCTCCTTCCTTTTCCCTCCCCTCCCCTCCCCTCCCCTCCCCTCCCCTCCCCTCCCCTCCCCTCCCCTCTCCTCTCCTTTCTCTCCCTTTTCTCCCCCACCCCCACCCCTGTCTTTCTCCCCTCCCCCTCACTCTCCTGTGGGTTGCACTTGCTGTCTTAGAAGAGGAAAGTGGAGTGACTGAGTTGATAAGCGCAGGCGCTTGACAAAGTGTCCCACTGTTTAGACACTGATCTGTGCTCCACCATTCCATGTTGTGTCTGCCTAAGCTAGTGATCATTTAGTCACCAGAGACTCAGTAAATGCCATAAAGAATTTAACAAGACCTTTACAGGATAAGTAAATGGAGCATTGCACAATATTAACGGATTATAGGTCTCAATAGATAAAGATAGCTACTCTTCAAATTAGCATATAAATTCAAAGTGACTCTATTAAACCTTTCTTTTTAGTATGACTGTGAAGTAATGGGTTAAACTTATGTGATGTGTTTCAGCCCATTCCAGTTGTAATGTTTATAAATTCTCACACTGTCCATTAGATCCATCTGGCTGTTAATGTTTACCCGTGTGACAGATATCAAGTGATGCTTTTGTTACTTTTCACTTTTATTTCTCTGGTTTCTACTGAGTTTAAGCAAGTTTGTGTTTGTGAGTCCTTTGGTACTATTAGTGAACTATTTATAGTCTCCATATTATGTTCTATTTAGTTGTTGGCCATTGCCTTTCAAAGGTGCTTTGTGTAGAAAGGGACACTTTGTGTCAGGATAGCAGTTTCTCAGATAGATTACTGTGAACTTGGTTTACAGAAACTTTTCTCCCAGATAGGGATTCTCTGTGTTGCTCTGGAACTCATTTTGTTGACCAGGCTGGCCTCGAACTCACAGAGATCCACTTGCCTCTGCTTCCCAGTGCTGGGATTAAAGGTGTGCACCACAACAACCTGACATCAGAAACTTTTGCTATAACCCCACCCACAGGAATTACTTGATAAACATGCCTGGCTTTAAACAATACATTTTTATTAATTTCTTGACAATTTCATACAATTATTTTGGTCATACTCACTTTCCACTCCTCCCCATAATGCCTCCCAGATCCACCCCCACCTCCCTAGCCATCCCCCAATTTCATGTTCTTTTTTTTTTTTTTAATAACCCATTGATTCCAGTTTGTGCTCCCCATATACTCATGGATATGAAGCCTACCAGGAGCCACACCTTTAAAGAAAACCGAGTCTCCCCCAACAAGCTGTCAACTGTCCACAGCTCCTCAGTTAGGTTTAGGGGTTCAGGAACCCCTTCCCATTCCATACCAGAGGGCTAACTGGCTTGATCTTGTAGAAGTCTGCACAGGCAACATTAACTGCTCTGAGCTCCTGAGAGCAGCAGTCCTGTCACGCGCAAATGACGCTGTTTTGTGCCCGCCCTCCCTGGCCTCTGGCTTTTACAGTCCTTCTGCCCCTTCTTCTGCCATGTCCCAGGCCCTTGGGTTATAGATGTCTCATTTGTCACACATGCCTGCCGTTTATAGTTCCTCAGTTGTTAGTAAGAAAAGTCTCCCTGAGCTATAGGTTATTCATGTAACCTGGACGTTTCTCTTTATTTTTCACTTGTTTGTATTTCAACTTTTGATGTGTTTGCACTTGTCTTAATTACTTTGTTTTTTTGAGATTATAATTACATCATTTCTCCCCGTGCTTGATTTTTAAACTTTGATTTAATTCCTTTCACATGGGTAGCCAGTTGGATCTGAACATTTTTGTTTGTTTGTTTTTTTTTGTTTTGTTTTGTTTTGTTTTTTTCCGGAGTAATTTCTCGTTTGCCCAGTGGACTGCCACTGCAGCTCACAACATTTCTTTTTTCACCTCTTTCGTTTGTTTGTGTGTTTGTCTGTGGTTGTTCGAGACGGGCTTTCTCTGTGTAACAGCCCTGGCTGTCCTGGATCTCGCTCCGTAGCCCAGGCTGGCCTCGGACTCACAGAGATCCGCCTGCCTCTGCCTCCCGAGTGCTGGGACTAAAGGCGTGCACCACCACCACCCTGCTCACTCACCAACATGTCTAATAGCCAGTGCTGCACAACTACCGGTTATTTCCTCTGTGCCATGAATTCACTCTATGTCCTTAATAAAGTCATGTTGATTTGAATTCAGTTTTGTAGTTTTGATATTTTAATAACTTGATACGTACATACTTTCTCATATTTTTGTGTGTATATTTGTATGTGGAGCATGTTCGTGTGTATAAGAATGTTCTCACATGAATGGGCATGTAAGTGTGTTGTGGAATGTTATTTTAAGATGTGTTACATTATTTATGCTGTGGGACATTTGTTTAATGATGCAAAGATGTATTGCTTTCTTTTCTGTTGCATTTGTTTAACTCTGTGAAGCTGTGTTACTGTGCCGGTCTAAAACACCTGACTGGTCTAATAAAGAACTGAAATGCCAATAGAAAGGCAGGAGAAAGGATAGGTGGGGCCGGCAGGTAGAGAGAATGCATAGAAGGAACGAGAAAAGAAGGATGAGGACATCAGAGGGCAACCACCCAACTACACAGCAAGCCATGGAGTAAGAAGTAATGAAAGGTATACAGAAATGGACAAAGCTAAAAAAAGCTCAGAGGCAAAAGATAGATGGGATATTTAGTTAAGAAAAGCTGGCTAGAAACAAACCAAGCTACGGCTGGGCATTCATAAGAAAGAATAAGCCTGTGTGATTTTATTTTGAAGCTGGATGGTAAGCCCCCAAAGAGTAAACCAACAACATACATGTGTGCAGATGTATGTGCACATGTGCATGGATGCCAAAGGCTGATGTTGTTGCCTTCCTTGATTGCTCTCTACCTTATATGTTGAGGCTGGGTCTCTCTGGATCTGGAGCTGGTGTAGCTAGTGAGCTTGCTCCAGGTATCTATGTCACTGTGGGATGGCAGGCAGGTTGCCATGCCCGTCTGGCATTTAAGTGGGTGTTGGGGATCCATACTCAGGTGGTCCTGCTTGTGTGACAAGCACTTTCCTTACCACGCCATCTCCTCGGCGCCTTTCTGACCATTTTCAATAGTTTTAGTAGCTGTTCTTTGGTATTCTTTATTTTACATTTAGGATCATTTTATCTACTTCCAAGGAAAAACTACTAGAGTTCTAATTGCAATGGCAATAAAATTGCTTATTAAAATTTCTAGAATTAAGCCGGGCAGTGGTAGCGCATGCCTTTAATCCCAGCACTCGGGAGGCAGAGCCAGGTGGATCTCTGTGAGTTCGAGGCCAGGCTGGTCTGCAGAGCGAGTTCCAGGAAAGCTACTCTGTCTCAAAACACCAAAAGAAAAAAAAAATTCTAGAATTAAATTTAGTACGAAGTCTTTCCTCCTAGGAAAAGGATATGACTCTCAGTTTATTGAAGTTCGATCTTGTGCCTTTTAACACTTCCTGTCCATCTTGAATAATGCAGATCTTGAATCATTTGGTTAAATTTATTCATAAGTGTTTAGAATTTCTGTGGCTATCCCTTAGTAGGTTTTTATTAGCATCATGAATGACAGCATAAGCATATGAGAAAACATAGGGTGTTCCCAGGTAGAACATCGGTCATTGGAATTTGTACATCGAAAGCTGCCTCCCATTTCCTCGCATAGAAAGCTGGATGTGCGCCTTCCTAAGGCTAGCTAAGTGTGGTCATGCTGAGAGATGGGCCCTTCGAGGTCTGCAGAGCCCTGGATCTGGACCATTGCTCTCTTAGCTAACCTCCTAATGTCAGGCTTCTGTTCAGGCCTGGGCTGATGACCTAATCATTTGGTTTTTCTGATGGGTACATGGACACAGACGGAACCATTCTAAAATGGGCAGGGCTAATCCAGAACAGAAGTTTCCCCCAAAGGAAACTCTTAACCTCCAATGGACCTGGGTTCAATCCCCAGCCCCTACATGGTAGCTCAAAATTGTCTGTAACACCAGTTCCAGAGGTTCAGACACCCTCTTTTGACCTCCACGGATACCACACAGACACATGATGCACATGTAAGCAAAACATCCATATACATAAAATAATTTCTAAATATATTTTGTTATGAGAGTATTTGGTTGAGGGGTACTGTTGTCACAATATTAGGTTTCTCCAGAGGGACAGAACTAACAGGTATAGAAGTAGAGTTGTGAGAAGGTCTATTAGGATCATTGACTCATATAATCACGGAGACTAAGAAGTCCCATGACAGGCTGGCTACGGGCTGGAGACACCGGGATGCAAGTAGTGTGGAGGCCTCAGAACCAGAGAGCATGAAGCTCTTCCTCTTGGTCTGAGGATGTGGAGAGAGAGCTGCTGCTGTAAGTCCTGAAGTCCAAAAGCCAGGGAGTCTGGACCTCTCAACTCCAGGGACAAGAGAAGAGTACCCCAATGTTAGGAAAATAGACACATTCCCTCAGTGTTTTGTTCTTCTGTTTGGATGGTCCAGCCCACAATGAGAGGGAGCCTTTATTTCAGTCCAGAGTCATGTGGCAATCTCTTTTGCAAAGATCTTCACAGACACCCCCAGGAAGTGCTGTAACAGACATGTCCAGTCTTCTGACAATGTGACAGAACAGTGCTGTCTACAAAAGGCACCAACAACCAAATCTCTCCCGCTCTCCCCCAAAAAAACCTTCGATCTTTGAAGGTTATGATTTTGCACTGGGCTGCATTGGTGGCCATCTGTGGCACGTGTGGTGCATGGCCTGCCTTAGGATACACAGGCCTGCATCAGTTTTCCAGTTATTTTTCATTTTTATTTAAAATGTATTAATTATTGTTATTATATGTATGTGTATATGATGTAAAGCATGGGTCATATGCCACAGCACACCTGTAGATGTCAGAGGACATTTGTAGAGTCAGTTCTCTCCTTCCATCTTTATGTGAGTCCCAAGGATCAAACTCAGGCTGTCAATTCCTCTTTAAGGGCCTCTATCATCTTCTTAAAGTCATTCTTAGGATTGATTTCTTCTGCTTCTTCTGCCTTGGTATGTTCAGGTCTTGCAGGTGTAGAATCACTAGGTTCTGATGGTGTCATATAGGTCTTGATGTTGTTGTCTGTATTTGTGCACTGGCGTCTGTCTACTCATCTCTTCCTCTGCTGGGTGCAGGCGGTGTCTGTGTCTGAAGGTGCCTCTCTTGTTCTAATTGTTAGTCTTGGTCCACTAGGAGCTCTTGGTCAAATCGGTGCTGTTGGGGTCTGTTTCTCCAGGAGCAGCTTGGTCCAATCAGTGTTAGTGGGTTCTGTCTCAGGGAGCTGTTGTTCCCAATTGGTGCAGGGTGTGCTTATGGCTCCAGTGGTTGTTAGGTTCATAGGGGTTGGTTGTGTTTTTTTGTTTTTTTTTTGGGGGGGGGGGAGCAGGGAAAGGCAGCTGTCTGGTCCCTGGGACTCCGATGGATAGGGCCTAGGGGCTAGAGACCTGGTCTGCTGGTCCGGAGATGGGGGCTTACCTGTTCCCAGTCTGTGTAGTGTAGGCTTATGATTCTGGTGATCTGGTTTGGTGGCTGGGTGGCATCTTCTTTTGTGTTCTCAGGTCACGTTTTGCTCATTCGTCAACTCCTCAGCTGATCTTGTTTCCTCAGACTGCAGACTGTAGGCTTCTGAATCCTCTCCCAAATGGATCTCAGCTGAGCAGGTTGTTCAGTAGGGCAATCTCACCAATACCTCCAAGTTGTTGGGTTTCACAAGATCGGCAGCTGGGCCCTGGGTTGGCCTCAGGCAGAGTGTTCAGATCCATTCTGGTTGCTTCCCACAGAGATGGCTCCTTCCCCAGGTGCTGGGATTAAAGGAGTCCCTGTTCCACACTCTTAATCTCCTTGTTTTCATTAACTCCTTGGCGGGTAATAGCTCAGTTTCTGGTCTTTATTATGACTAAGTCTCTGCCACTGCCCTGCCTCTCTGCCACCGCTCTGCCCGAGGTTGTCAAGCTTGGTGACAAATGTCTAAACCTTGTCAGCCCTCTAGTTATTTATTTAAGCCAGTCAAGTTGACAACTAAAAGAAGTTTAACAGCAATTAATGCTTATTAAAATGTATTGTCACAGATAAGTAATGTAGTGAATGTATTGATTCACTCACTCTGGGTCTTGCTTTAATCATTACTAGGATAGAAACAGCAGACCTGGTCCTTGTCAAAGACTTGAAGCCAATCTTGGGACAGACAGATACATAGACACACATAGACACACAGACACACACACACACACACACACACACACACACACACACAAACACACACACACACAGACACCTCAGTATTCTCCACACGTTACTGGAAACAAAGCAGAGATGTCTAAATCAGACAGTGGATGGGATATGGTCAGGTTATAGATAGAAGTATTCACACCCCAAAAGGCTAATGAGTCCTGGCACATAGCCAATGAGGAGGAGCTTATAGCTGGAGGTAGTGTTATGAGCAGCTACAGAAGAGCCTAGAAAACAGATCAGGTATTTGGTCTGCTGCAGATGTTTACAGACTTGAACAGATGTATGTTGAGGAAATCATCCTGTCAGGTTGGTGTGGATTGTGGATTAGAGGGATGAGACAGACTAACCGCACACAGCCAAGCCCGAAAGCTGGCACCATCTGTGGGACAGCTAAGGCAAGTGTTAATGCTGAGAAAGGAGAGGAATTTGCCACCCAACAGGCAACTGATGAGCAAAGGGGCAGCTGGACAGGTGTCAGTGTTACTTTTACCCTTTATCCCCACTTCCTCTTTTGTTCAAGAAAGGTGGTTTTGTTTTTGTTTTTGTTTTTTCCTGGATGATACCATTGGGTAATGGATTCTCATTATGTAGAAATTAAGCTTGCAGGATTTAGTGAATCTAGGTTTTACATTGAAGACATCCAGATGTGCTCTATGTGATGCCATAGATTCTTTCACCCTGCAACTCTCCTACCTGGGTCTCCATCACTTTTGATCCCACCCTCTGTTTTCTTGCTGTGGAGAGACACTGTGACATAGCAACTGTTAGAAAAGAAAGTATTATTATTATTATTATTATTATTATTATTATTTTATTATTTTTGGTTTTTCGAGACAGGGTTTCTCTGTGTAGCTTTGTATCTTTCCTGGATCTCGCTCCATAGGCCAGGCTGGCCTTGAACTCCACCTGCCTCTGCCTCCCAAGTGCTGGGATTAAAGGCATGCGCCACCACCGCCTGGCAAAAGAAATGCTTACAGTTTCAGAGGTTTGGTCCATCATCATCATGGCAGGGAGCACAGCTGCACACAGGCAGACATGTGCTGGAGAAGTAGCTGGGAGTTCTATAACCAGATCCACAGGCAGCGGAAAGAGAGAGCCTCTGGGCCTGGCTTAGGAATTTTGAAACCTCAAAGCCTATCCCTAGTGATATACTTTCTCCAACAAGGCCATACCTCCTAACCCCTCTCAAGTTGTGACACTCTTTGATAACTAAGCATTTAAATATGAGTCTATTGGGGCCATTCTTGTTTAAACAACCACACTTTCTGAAAGCAAACATCTGCAAAATGTTCGCAATGGTTAGTTGGGGGGAGTAGAGGATCCACAGGTTATTAGAACTATAATACAGGGAGTGAAGGAAGACAGAATGTAAAATAAGAATGTAATCACATAAGTTCATGTTTATCCATTTAAACTGTTGTTGCTGCTCTTTTAGATTATTTAAAACAGAGGATTTAAGTTTCCCGAAAGGCCTTTGCCACAAACCCAATACCCACATGTGGTTTGAATGGGAAATGTCCTCTGTTGAAGGAGACCGGCTCCCTCTTTGCTCCCCCAGGGTACTCTCTAGCAGGGAGAAATAAGGAATATGTAGATAAAAATACAGAGGAGAGAGAGATAGTTGGAAAATACAGGATAGCCTCGAGAGGGCCTGGGTCCAAACCCACCAGCCCCTGCTGTCTCTACTAAAGGGCTTTTAAAGGAATGCCAAGGGGTGGAGCAAAAGACACACCCGGCCTCCAGCACAGCCAAGTGCAGACCATCCCAGACACCTGGTGACCATGCACGTGGTCCAGCCATCCCCTGATGCAGCCCTGCTGTGTAAAGCAAGCTCAGATCTTACTAGAAAACCTTGTGGGCTCCCATACTCTGTAAGCTTAGGCATTGAACACTTAGTTCTTCAGTTGATGATGCTGTTTGGGAAGTTTAGGAGATACAGCCTTGCTGGAGGAAGTGCGTCACTGGGGCAGGCTTTGAGAGGATAGAGCCTCACCACCCGCCTCCAGTTTGCTCTCTCTGCTATGTTCTTGTGGTTGAGATGTGACCTCTCAGCTTCCTGCTCCAGCCACTGGGACTGACCCTTGCTGTTACACCTCTCTGCCTTGATGGACTTTAAGATAACATCAACTTTTTCTTCCCAAAATTGCTCTTGGTTTTATCACAGCCACAGAAAACTAACAGGAAACATGTCTCTGGGGATAGGCTTTAAGAGTGTATAGCCTGATCCTACTTCTGGTTTGCTAATACAGAAGTCGGTACCAGAGAGTGGGTTGTGGCTGTGAAGAGCCTGACCCTGTTGTATTTGTTGCTGCTATTTTTGAGAAGTGTGAAGGACTTTGGAACTTTGGACTAGAAAAGCAGTTGAGGTCAAGACCAAGTATGCTTGGGCAAAGGAGCTGATGCTGGCAGTGTCCTTCTCTGGCTGGGGCCTCGATATAATTATGGCCACAGTCAGCCCCTACAGCAAGCATGCCACCATGATCAACAATGCTGCTCCCTACAACTACCCAGTGCCTGTATGAGATAATGGGACATTCCTGATGTGCTCAGCAACCCCTGGGACCCTCAGGACCCAAGCCTGATATGACTGAAGAACATGTAAATACTCCTGCTGATGGAAGAATCCCCTTCCCTGCTGTCCCCCAATAAAAATGTAAACACCAACACCCCCCCCCCAAAAAAAACAAAACCAAAAAAAGAGAAAGAAATAAAAAGCAGCTGAATGCTATTAGCAGAGCTTAAAGGATAGTTCTAATAGGAACCTAGATGACAGTGTAAACAACAGCAGTGTGGACTGTTGAGACCCAGGTCACAGGCTTTCAGAAGGAAGCAAGCTCCTTAACAGCAACTGGGCTAGAGGTGATTCCTGTAATGTTTTGGCAAAGAATCAGGTTGCCTTCTGCCCTTGTTCTGAGACCGTTCCTGTGAATGAATGGAAAAGTAACAGACTAATTTCTTTGGCGGAGAGGATTTGGAAGACAACATGATGTTGAATCTGTGGCATAGTTGTTGCTGATAATGCTTCTGCAGGACTTAAGTGAAAATGGGCCAGTGGGACAGAAGGATGTATAAAAGATACAGTTTGGAGAGAAAAGGAGCCCAAGGAAGCTTAATGTTATAGCCAAGGCATGTGCTAGAAGAGAGGCTGGGATTAATTGTTAAAAAGATAAATCCCATTGAGGAGAGGCCTGCTCTGCACCACAGCAAGAGAAAGGTGCTAAGGGTGGAGTCACGACCTCACCTAACTAAGCTTCTAATTGATGAGAGAGGGATTAAAGTTGTTTTGGTTCCCAGAAAACAACTGAATGAGAACACTCCTGCTAATTTGATTCAAGGGGCCAGGGTATATCCCAAACTGGCAGCCAAACTGCAGTGTCATTGATGTGGTGCTAAGTTCAGAGGCATAAAGGCTACATTAAGAGGTGGTAGAGTCTTCCTCTGTGGTTCCAGAGGGCTGATGAAGCCAAGCAACATGTGGCAGGGAAGGATGAAGGCCCTAAGTGGGCAAGGGTCCCTAAGAGGCCACTATGTGAAGCTGTGAAAGCGAAGCCTGAGTTGGTTGCAGTGGAGACCTCAAGGTGTTGGAGATGCCAGACCCATGAGATATCTGCAAAGAAGCACTCCATATAGGGAGTAGAACCAGAGCCAGAGAAAGGTGTGTATAGTAGGCAGCAAGGCAGGACATGGAGCCATGGGAGTTGGAGTTTGCCCTGCTGGATTTCTTCTTGGGCTAATCCAGTTTTTCCTCATGATTGCCTGATTCCTCCCTTTTGGAATGGTAACGAATACTCTATGCCACTATATGTTAGAAATACATAATTTTCTTTTCTTTTCTTTTCTTTTCTTTTCTTTTTTTTTTTTTTAATTTATAGGGGGTTACAATGAAAAGATTGTTCTGAGCCTCAGAAGAGACTTTGGAGTTTTAAACAGTATTGAGACTGTGAAAGACTATGGGGACTGTCTTGGTGAGTGTTCTGTTGCTGTGAAGAGACACCATGACCATGGCAACTGTTATAAAAGAAAGCATTTAATTGGGGTCTGGCTTACAGTTTCAGAGGTTCAGTCCATTATCATGGCAGGAAGCACAGCAGCATGCAGGCAGACATGGTGCAGGAGCAGCAGCTGAGAGTTCCACATCCAGATTAGCAGGCAGCAGAAAGAGAGAGAACCCCTGGGCCTGGGTTGGGCTTTTGAAACCTCAAAGTGACACACCTTCCAACAAGGCCACATCTACTCCAACAGGGCCACACCCCCAACCCCTCCCAAGTAGTGCCACTCCCTGATGACTAAGCATTCAAATATTTGAGCTAACAGAGGCCATTCTTATTCAAACCACCACAAGGATCTTTGAAGCCGGACTAAATGCATTTTGCATTATGATATGGCCACGAGCCTGTGGTGGCCAGGGAGAGGAATGTGGCGATTTGAATGAGATATTCCCCCATAAGTGTTGGCGTTTGAACACCTGGTTCTTAGTTTATGGCGCTGTTTAGGCTGTTGGGGGAGGTTCTGGAGGTACAGACGCACTGGAGGAAGTCTGTCCCTGGGGGGTAGGCCTTGGGAGTGTACAGCTTTATCTTACTTCTAGTTCACTCTGCTTTTTTTTTTTTTTTTTTTTGAGCTGAGGATCGAACCCAGGGCCTTGCGCTTGCTAGACAAGCACTCTACCACTGAGCTAAATCCCCAACCCTCTCTGCTTTGTGCTTGCAGTTGAGATGTGATGGTTCAGCTTCCTGCTCCTGCCAACCTGTCTCTCCATCATGATGGACTCTTATCCCTCTGCAACTGCCAGTTCTGATGCCAGTTCCCACGATGCCACCCCAGGCACTCCCATAGACTCTTGTGATGATAAAGGGTTGCAGGCAGTAAGCCGTATCGAAAGGACTTCAGAGACATGTGAAACAGACTTCGCCTATGTGATCCCAAATGGGGCAATTTGAGCTTTAGAACTGTAATAGATTGAAACTCATTAAATACGTTTAAATTTATGAATATATAATGATACTAAAAAGAAACTAAGCCCTAGATAGGAGGTGGCCAACACCTGTAATTCCAGCATTTGAAAATATGAGGCAGGAGGGCTGTGTGCCAGGTTTGAGACCCTCTTGGGCTATTGTAGTGAGACATTGTATTAAAATAAAGAAAAGGGAAACAAAGCCTAGTAAAGATCTTTGTAAGGATAATAGACATTTTGTTGTACCTTAAATTGGTAAATTAAAAGAGGAAATATTGATCCAGCTCTTTCTGTATGCCATTACTTCAGGGCAGGTAATCAAGTAGACAAAATGTATTTCCTCAGAAATATATTCAGATAATAAATAAAAAAATTATTAGTGTAACCATCAGACAATTAATCTAGGAATTGCGTGTTCACTGCTACTACCCTAAAAAGTAAACAAAGGCCAGAGAAGGAATATGACTCAGTTGGTAGAACTTCTGCTGTGCAAGCCTGAGGACCTGAGTTTGGATCCAAAGCACCTTGGTAAAAAGCTGAGTTTGGCATCACATACCTGTAATCCCATTACTGGGAGGCAAAGACAGGAGGGCTCCAGAGGCTTGCTGGCTAGCTAGCCAAGTGGAATCCAATGGTGTTGGGTTTGGTAAAATAATTTGTCCCAAAAAATATGGTGGAACAATGTAGAAAAATATACCCAATGTCATCTTTTGGCTTCCATGCATGCATGCATATGCATGTACACAGGTATACATGCACACCATACCACAACACCTCCTACAGAGAGAGAGAGAGAGAGAGAGAGAGAGAGAGAGAGAGAGAGAGACACGCTTGCGTGCGTGCATGCACAAGTGCAAGCAAGCAAGCAAACAAAAAACCAGATATCTCATGTCTTTGGTGAGAAGATGTGTCACCTCGGTTTGATAAAGTCTGGATCAGCTGCCAATTTGCTGTCAGTACCATGCCCAGATCATGCTGAATGTGCAGTTCCCACAGTGGGGGACCCTCTGGGTCTCAAGTTCTTCAACAGATTAATTGTAAGGGAAAGACACATCAAGTTAAAGAAACAGGCAAGCTGCATCCTTGGAAGAGACTAGTTAAGAGACTAACAAGGGCTGGAGAGATGACTCAGTGGTTAAGAGTACATACTGCTCTTCTAGAGGACGGGAGTTTGGTCCCCAGCAGCCACATCAGGCAACTCCAGATGTGGTAACTCCTAAGCCATAGGATCTCTGTCTCACTATGGAGCCTAGGGTCCTACCTGAGCCACTCAGGTGCCAGGATTACAAAGGTGTATGCCATCACAGCTATACAGAGCTGTATTTCTTGATCTGAGTCATGGCTCCAGGATGTTCCTTTCATAATAACTCAGTCTATGTGTTTGTCTTGGTGTTCTCTACAAGCAAAATAACCAAACCAAAGTAAAATTAAACAATCCCAAAGAATCAGGAAACCAGGAAAGATTTCCTGTTAAGTTCACGCAAAATGTAAAGGCAAGTCCCCAAGGCAGCTTTTCTTTGTTTTCGTGAGACAGGGTTTCTCTGTGTAGCCCTAGCTGTCCTGGAATTAGCTCCATAGACCAGGCTGGCCTTGAACCCACATTGATCCACCTGTCTCTGCCTCTCAAGTGTTGAGATTAAAGACAAATGCCACCACTGCCCAGCCCAAATGAGCTTTTAAAAGGACTTTGAGGGTAGCTTCCAAATTGTGAGAATCTTCACACACAGTAAAGGGAATATGTCAGAGAAACCACGGACTAACTGTTCAGAACTGAGAGATGCCTGGAAAACCATCCAACAGAGAGCCTCCCAGCTCTGAAACTTTAGCTCACCAGTCCAGTGACATCATCATTATTCAGATTAGAAAACTGAAGATCAGAATCAGCCAGGATCCCACCAGCCCACAGGGCCAGCTCTATCAGAAGCAGATCCAAAACTCAGTTCTTCCCGTCTGGAACTTTCTTATGACAGAATCCACCAAGCAGACGCTTCAAAGAACACCAAGGCTGAGTTTTCTTCAGAGAAAGCAGGTCCAGAAACTTTCTAGGATGGATGGGATATCCTGGGCTTGCCTGCAATCTTTTCTCACTGTCCTCTACTTTCTATGGCTTCTCACATCTCTGCTCCTTCTGCCCTCTGGCAGGTCTGGATACCCCTCAGTAAGTGGTTTCAGTTCAAAATTGCACATTTCAGATTTACTAGTAACTGCATGTTTGGCACGGTTGGAATTACCTGTGGTGAGAAAGTCTAATTTGTAAATGTTAAGTAACTTGTCCAAAGGTTTGTAACTCGAAGGGGGTGGAGTCAACTCCAGAATCCACAGTTTAGGGCTATGCTATCCTGCCTACATAATTTGTTTCTTGTCATTAATTTCAGGAAATTGCATGTAACGAAATTTTGAAAGAAAGTTATGCCTTTCAGAATACTTTGTAGAAAATGTAGCAGTACATTCTGTGTGTGTGTGTGTGTGTGTGTGTGTGTGCTCTTAATATTGTTAACAGCTGTATCAGTGAGAGAAAATTAATTTTCCAATATGTGATGCTCTTTTGTCCTGTGTTGAGAGTTCTTCCATGAGATATAAAAGTAAAATTTAAAAAACGGGGCGGAGCGGGGGAGCACCGCTGCTATGTGGCTGCGGGCTGGGAAGGACTTGGGGCGGTGCTGGGTAGCAAGCAGTCTGGACCGGGTCTGACGCCGCTGTCGCCTGCACAGCGGGAGTGGGCGTGACCGGCAGGGTGTCCGGTCCATTCCGGGAGCTCCATGCAAATGACATGCAAATAAGCGCGTGGAAGTTGAGCTTCGCGGTGAGCTTTCCCAGTCCAGAGCCGCTCGGCCGCCCTCCGGCTCCGTCCGCTCCGGCCCGCCGCTCGCCGCCGCCGCCGCCGCGCAGGGTCGCCACCTCGGCGCTCGCTGCCCGTCCAGCCCCGCAGGCGCCCGTCCGACCGGCCTCGGAACCCGACGCCTGCGGCTGCACGCCCGCCCTCGAGCGCCGAGCCGGCTCGCACCGGTGGTCGCCGCGCGCCGGTGAGTGAGTGAGCCTGCCCGCGCTTTTGTCCTGCCGCGGTCACCGGGCTCCCGGTGAGAGCTGGGAGAGTTGGGGTGTGAGGGGATGCCAGTCCCATCCCTCTCCGCAGCCCCGGCCTTTGCAGACAGCTTTGATGACCGCCTGGTCCTCACACCCACCGGCGTGATGCTGGGATGTGGACGGCCTCGCTCTCTCTCACCCCACCGAGCCCGCCGCGCTTCGCCTTCCCGAGGGAGTTTGTTAGAGAGGACCGCTGTTGGGAAGTTTGGGATGGATAGACTGACCCCCACGGGTGGCTTAGCTAGCGTCCCTCTCTGGATCTTCGGCATCTGAAACCCTTCAAAACCCAAAGGACTGAGTTCCTAAGATTGGCATGGCAGATGGAAAGATGCTGTTGGGGAGAGTGTTTGGGATTATTATTATTATTATTATTATTATTATTAAGGAAAATTGAGGTGGGAATATTTGCTGTATTATAAAGTGAAAGACTCCCCTCCATTGGTTTCTGAAGGGGATACAATTAGCTGTTGTGGTTTCAGGGTGCTGGGTGGGAGTGAGGGTGCACACGGGCAGTGGACATGGTGTTAGAGCTTAGGGAGCTGGCTGACCATCCCTCTGTTCAAGCGCAAAGAATGGGGTATATGAATTTCCCCTTGCCCTCAGCCCTCCAGAACCTGCTTGAGAGTTGCTTCAGTCTCCCAGTGAGGTTTTGCCTTTCCCTGTCCTGGAACAATTCTTGCTTGTTTGTTAAGATGCACAACTCTACTCCTGAGCTTTGGGTATCCACACACCAGTCTCTGGGGGAAGTGTGGTGTTGCTGTAATCTGTTCCTAAAAGGCCTTCAGGGTGTTAGAATTTTGTTTTCCTCTCCTTCCCTTCCCCATCAACTATCTTGTTGTCAAATCTTGACCTCCTTCTCAACTGTCTTATGTGGTCTTAGCCTCCTTCTGTTCCACCCCAGAAAGAATTGTGGAGGGCGATGCCTTGACCTCTGCGCCCTAAGCTAGTCAAATGGTCCTGCCATTGTCCAGAGTGAGCTTGTCCTGAGTTCCCATCCTCAGGGTCCAAGGGCCTGAGCTAGGGCTAGAAGGAACCTTCCCTAATACTTGGTTCTGACTGGGGAATGATTGTACTCTGGGGACATGCACAGGAATCCTTGTACCAAGATGGACAGGTCAACCCCAGGCTCACTGATGATGAAGTGGGATCATCCACCACTAGGCATGAGCTTGGAGAACCATCCTAACTGTAGTGCAGATTTGTATTAGCCACCGTTTCTTGTTAAGTCGTGTGTGTGTGTGTGTGTGTGTGTGTGTGTGTGTGTTTGTGTGTAAGAGAGGGGAGCATTGGGGGCACTATGATTGGCCATTGGAGGAGGAGGGTAGCTGGGTTAGGGATAAGGATATACTTGGCAATGGGCATGCCAGAACTCAGGTCCTCAGAGTGGTTTGTGTGTGTGAGATTTGCTGACTCCTTCATCAGGGGACTGTTTCCCCAGGGGTAGATATTAGAGAACATGTATGAAATCAGGACTTAGGAATATTCCTGATCTAACTGGTAAGACTAGGTAGGCCTACCTGGAATGCAGTAGACAGACAGCTGCAGTCACTGTTGAGCGGGGAGGAGTCTATAAGGAAGGTGTGTCTGGTGCCAGGTATACCGAGTGGACACAGGCCTTTACAAGGTGCTTAGCAGAAGACGAGTGTTGGTCCTGACTGGGAAGGTCTCCTCTCTTCGGTGCATTCTCTGGGAGTACCATAGACTCATTCTACAAGAAATATCATTTTTTCCCCCTTCAAACTATAAGATGAATCACTACCCAGCTTTATTTAGTCCCATTTTTCTGTAAAATGCAACTAGTTGGTTCGTTGTCTCTTTTTTATAGAGATTCAGACTGTGGGAATTTGAGGATGAAACATCCCTGTCCATGTGGGGTCTCATTTTCTCTCCTGAGAAAAATGTTTTGCAATACATACAGGAGATTACTCATTATTAAAAGCCTCCTAGCGGGGGAGGCTGTGGTGGTACACAACTTTAATCCCAGCACTCAGGAGGCAGAGCCAGGCGGATCTCTGATTTCAAGGCCAGCCTGGGCTACAGAGTGAGTTCCAGGATAGCCAAGACTACTCAGAGAAGCAATGTCTCAAAAAATAAAAAATAAAACAAACAAATTTTAAAAACCCTCCTGTTAGCCAGGCATAGTAGCATCTGCCTTTAACCCCAGCACTCGGGAGGCAGAGGCAGGAGGGTCCCTGTGAGTATGAGGCCAGCCTGGGCTACAGAGTAGTTCTAGGACAGTCAAAACTACATAGACCTTGCTAAAAACAAAACAAAAACAACACCAGATAAACAAAACAAACAACAACAAGAACCTCCCACTCTCTCCTTTCTGAAGCTAGTGAGTGGAGAACAACCCTGCATAAAGTAACTTTTCCAACAGAGGACATTAATCTTGCCCACATTCAATGTAGAGCAATTTAAAAAAGTCTTTGAGATTATAATTAATTATGCCCTTTTTCCTTTCCCTTTCCTCCCCCTGCACACTCCCATATACACCTTCTGTCTTTCTTTCAAATTCAGGGCCTCTCTTTTCATTAATTGTTATTACATGCATATATAATACATATATGTATATATCGATGTACATTCCTAAATACAACCTGTTGAGCCATTTCCCCACCTCTGGCAAACAAGGGGTGTGCACAGAGGACAAGAGGCAGGGCCATTTGCACGGGGGACTTGCATACATGGGTGCTTGGGTCCCAGTAGAGTCTGTTGGTTGTCATGGGGGCTCGGAACCAAGACATCATCAAGCTGTCATCCAGAGAGTGTGGACAGAGCAATGTCACTGCAGTGGGCCCCAGTGCCATGTGACTTCCTTTTCCTTCTCTCTCTCAGCCTCCTGTCCCACGGGAGGAGTGAGGTGTCAGGCAGCAGCCTGCTTGTCAATCACTTCCCTCCCACTTGTCCCGTTCTGCGGTTGCCTTCCCATTATTCTTTCTTGAATTTTGGCTGCCAACCTTTTCCTCCAGGTGAAGCTAACAGGTTGAAAGTGTGGTTCTTACATGCTCGAGACTGTGGGACCTCATTTGTCACCACAGGCCGGTAGGTTGTCCCTTCTACCTTGGTATCTGCCCCCTCAGAAGCTGGGGCTACTGTTGGCCCTTGTGCACTGTGCCATGACAGCTAGCTTAGTGGGGCTGGGGCACAGGCAGGGTCAGCAGGAATTACCGCTGGAAGCTCGGGGGCCAAGGAAGGCTGACTTTTCAGCTGCTGCCCGGGGTCTCCTCTTCAGTGCCTTCCCGCTCACTGTCCCTGAGTGTCTGAGGGCAGGCGAATGCTCACAGTGGGAACCCCACTAGGGAGCTGTGGGAATTTCTGTGTAGATCCAGCTTCTCAAATCCCCAGTGTTGTCCCATCCCCCACTTCTGATCCTTCTGTACCCTCCTTTCCTGCCCACCCCAGCTCTGCTCCTCCCTCCTGGGTCTTGAGTGCACAGCCCTCTGGAGACCCAGAGCCCCCAGGACAAAGGAAGGGGGATGAGGAGAGGATTTCCCTTTCTTTCAGATCTGCAGCTTGATTTCCCCCCTAGCTCTGGGCCCTCAGACCTAGTGTTAATTTGTTAACCCAGGACCTTATGAATGACTTCTCATAATCTTCAGGGGACACAGGTAATTTTTTTTCCCCTTAAATTACAGATAGTTCTTCAGAAAGCTGACGGGAGATGGCCGCAGGGTGGCAGGTGGATTATGAAGTGTAAGCATGCGTTCAGATCTGTCTTGTCTTGTTTGCTTACTGGCTGAGTGTTCTTGGGCACAGTCCTCAGCCTCTGTGAGCTGCCTTTAGTGTCTTCATCTGACCACGAGAGAGCAGTTCTCAACATTAAATGGCTGTGATAATTCAGTCAGGGAAGAGCTGGCCTTCCAAGTGTGAAAACCTGCGGTACATTCCCAGAAGCCATGTTAGAAAGCGGCTGTAGTGACGTGGGCTCATAATCTCAGCATGGGGAGGGAAAGACAGGCTAGGGCTCATGGCCAGCCAGCTTAGTAGCCGGCCACCTACTAGGTGATTTGTAGGCCCATGAAAGACCTTATCTCAAAATTCAAGGCAGATGGCTCCTAAGAAAAGACACCTAGGGTTGACTTCCGGCTTCCACGTGCACAAATATACGTGCATGCCCACACACATGTTCACCCACACGAACATACATATATACAAAAATGAAATGACTACAGAATGGAGAAAAAGAGTGGTATTATTATAATGTATTGAATAGTGTTCACCATGCCCATGAAATAACTGTAAATGAGCTGGCAAACATTAGATATCTACTCTCCACCTAGTTGCGTGGATGATTGATGGATAGAATGGATGAGATCTTATGCCTATGAGACTTGGGTCTGCGTGAGGAAACAGGTGACATGGATGAAAGAAACAGAAAACGGGGACAATACAGAATTTCAAAGTGTCTAAGGTGTTAAGAAATTCAGGGGCTGGGCTGGAGAGATGGCTCAGTGGTTCAGAGCACCGACTGCTCTTCCAGAGGTCCTGAGTTCAATTCCCAGCACACATGGTGGCTCACAACCATCTGTAATGAGATCTGGTGCCTTCTTCTGGCCTGCAGGTACACATACAAACAGAGTGCTGTATACATAATGAATAAATAAATCTTTTTTTAAAAAAAAAAAAGAAAGAAAGAAAGAAATTCAGGGGCTGCAGTGCTGGGGAAGGCCTCGGACACAGGAAGAGAGTAGTGTGGGTGTCTGCCCGGAGAGAGGGGGCAGGGACAGTTGGCTCTCAGACCCTTCTCGGCTGGAATCTGCTGTGACACCTCTGACCCTGACCCGATGGTGGACTCCCAACCATGCATGTCTGCTCCTTGCTCCTCCTGAGATTTATTTTGTGAATGATTTTCATATCCGGGCTTGTTTTCTTTCTGCCCAGAATATTCCAGGAATGAATTCAGTTTTATGCTGAATCAAAACTAATGAGAGGCAGCAAATCTCTGGCTACAGCAAAGGCCCAACCAATCCCAAAGAAGATTCTGGGGCTCTGGGGCCCCGTGTGCTTCATTTATGGCTTCTCATTTTCTTGTTCTAGAAGTGCAGGATGTCGGGCTAATGGAGACGTACCCAGCTGACCTTTGCATGACTGAGGAAGAAATGGAGGGATAGAGCTGAAGCACCCACATTGTTTATCCCCCGTTAGTGCTGATGGATGGTGACAGGGTGGGAAGGTCAATGTCCTTTCCGAAGCCAGAGGAATGGGTGCAGATTGGCCCCATTATATATTCCAGTTGGCTCTATAGAGTCCTTGAGAGTCATCCTCTTTATTTTTATTTATTTTAAATTGTTACTTTTATGAGTACTGGTGTTTTGTCTGCACATGTGTCTATGTATCACATGCATGCAATGCCCCACAGAGGCCAGAAGAGGGCATGAGGTTCCCAGAACTGGAGTTAGATACTTTGTGAGCCACTCACTATGTGGGTGCTGGGATTGAAATCAGGTCCTCTGAAGGAGTAGCCAATGCTCTTAAATCTGAGTCATCTCTTCAGCCCCTGCTTTGCTAATCTTTTTTTGTTTGTTTGTTTTTCGAGACAGGGTTTCCCTGTGTAGCTTTGTGCCTTTCCTGGAACTCACTCTGTAGCCCAGGCTGGCCTCAAACTCCGTGATCCTCCTGCCTCCGCCTCCTTCAGCAAATCCTACTGGCGTGCGACACCACCAGTGCTTTGCTAATCTTAAAGCACAGACTGGTCATGCCACCTCATCTTCAGAAACCTCAGTTCTGTTCCCTTGGAATAATCTCACCAAGAGAATCAGAACATCCCCCCCCCCCACACACACACAGTCTCACCACAAGCCCACACACTCTCTGCTCTGGCCTACAACAGCCTTTGCCTAGTTAATACTTCCTAGTCTCTCTAGCTTATTCTCTATTGGAACATTTTCCACTGCCTCTTTGCCTGTTAAGTTCTTCTATCCTTGCCTGTTTATTCAAGAAATGAGTTTTTAATTCTTGATCCCCATGGAGGCTGCCTTTGACCTCAGCTTCCACATCTGTAGCAATTTGGCCTTGCAGAGTTCTTTTTAAGGTGACAAGTCATGTATTGTGGAATGCTTTAATCTTTTATTGTTTTTTTTCATGATAAAAATATTTATTTATTTATTTATATGGTTTTTCTAGACAGGATTTCTCTGTGTAACAATCCTAGCTGTTCTGGCTTTGTAGACTAGGCTGCCCTTGAACTCTCAAAGATCTGCTTGTCTCTGCCTCTTGAGTGCTGGGATTGAAGGCGTGCATGAGCCACCCCACCCTTGAGAAACCTTCTAGAGTTCCTAGAGCTTGCTGGTAAGGTTCCCTTCTGGTCCATCCAGCTCAGTGGCTTCAGGGGCTCTTGTCTGTTCTGCTTTGTTTTCTTTAAGCTCCCAGGATGGTTCTGAGAGCAGCCGAAGTTGGGGCCCAATGCCAGTTGGATTTTTGTGGTGTCTTCATTTCTTTGATTTATGTATTAGCAATCATTCTTCAGAATTAACAAACCAACTCTGCCTAGATAAAGAAAAAAATAAAGAAAAGGAAGGAAGGAAGGAAATAAAGGAGGGAGGGAGGGAGGAAATAGCTATGCAGTAACATTTTGTAGTTTCTCAGGAAACAAGAATTTCCTCTGATTTACACATTTCAAACACTGTCTGAATGACAATATTTCTTTGTTTATAGAGTTGAATACCCATTTCTTTATCATTATAAAAATTTATTTTTTATTTTTTCTAGACAGGGTTTCTCTGTGTAGTTTTGATGCCTGTCCTGGATCTTGCTCTAGACCAGGCTGGCCTTGAACTCACTGAGATCTGCCTGGCTCTGCCTCTCAAGTGCTGGGATTAAAGGTGTGCATCACCATCACCTGGTGAAGTACTGTTTTTTTATAATCAGTGTTCATGAGTTTTGAACGTTGGCCAATCCTTGTTCCAAGACAAAAACTTGGTGAAGATGTATGGGTTTTGTTGTTTGTTTTTGTTGATTTTTATATTGTGTTGGAGTTGATTGTCTCATGTTTTATTTGGGATTTTTGCATCTATGTCTCATGTGAGATAAAACCATTGTCTTTGTCCAATTGTGTTTGAACCTCCAATTTTTGACACCCTTACATCTTTGGAATGAACAGAAAAACCATGATTCTGAAGTCTACCCGAATTTCCCCGTTGTGGAATATTACTTTCACTAGGCAAATATGTGCTACATTTGTTTATGTTTCAGACTATTACTTTAACTATGTAAAGGTGTCTTACATGTGTTTATGCTGCATTTGTTTAATTATGTGAAAATGTGTTGCTGTTCCACCTTGCCTGCCCAAGGTATCTGATTGGTCTAATAAAAAGCTGAACAGCCAATAGTGATGCAGAGGAGGGATAGGTGGGGCTGCTGAACAAAGAGAATAAATAGGAGGAGCAATGTAGGCTGCGGCAGAAGAGAGGAGAGGAAGAGAGGGAGACCCTGGGGCAGTCAGCCCGCCAGCCAGCCCCAGAGCAGGCAGTCCAAGTAGGACTTACAGAATGAAGGAAAGGTAAAAAGCCCCAGGGTAAAATGTAGATGAAGAGAAACAGACACATTTAAGTTAGAAGAGCTGGGGGGGGGGGACAAGCGTAAGACAAGAACGAGCATTCGTAACTAATAATAAGTCTCTGTGTCATGATTTGGGAGCTGGTTGGTGGCCCAAAAGAAAGCCTGATACATTGCCCTACATTGCTTTTAAGTTTAACTTACAGTTTTGGTTTTTCTATAAGCAAATAATATTGCTAAAAGTTGATGTCCTAAAAATTAACCAGAGACTTTGGAAAAATAAGTCTTCAATACTTATGTTTTCTTCCTTTCTTTCTTTTTTTTTTTTTTTTGTGTGTGATAAAATACCTGGAAAAAAGGAGGGGGGCATCTTAAGGAAGGAAGGATTTTATTTTGGCTCATGGTTTGAAAAGGCACAGTCCACGATGACCAGGAGAGTATGGCAGAGTTCTTGGCAGATTGTAGCTGTAGAGGCAGTGAAATGAGACTGGCCTTCTGAAGTCTTGACAGGTCGGAAGACAGAGCACTTAGATGTGAGCACTCAGTGGAGCCTGGCTAGCCTAGAGCTGATGTCTTTTCAAACTCTTTTAGCAATGTCTGTTTTGCAGGGCAGGTTTTTAATTTTTAGGCCCATTCATCTTAAGAATGGATTATGCTTTTGGTGCTGAAGCCACAGCATCTAATTTACATGATGTGAGTTCCTTGGGATCTTCTTCAGATGTTTTAATAGTTGCAGGTTTTACATTTATGTTTGATATGGTTTGGTTGTGAGTCAGCTCTTGTTCTTGTTTCAAGACACAGAAGTTCTTTTCTGAGTAGAAATGTCTAGTTAGTCCATGTGGTGAAAAACTGCCCCTCCCTGCTGCCCTCTGTTGAAAGTCAATTGAGCCTGCCTGTGGGGGCGTAGCTGAGTATTCTCCGCATTGCTTCATGTGTTTATCTTAGTAGTAACACAGTATCTAAACTTTTGTATCTTTATCAGGCCTTTTAAAATCAAGAAGTTGATTTATCTTACTTCCTTCTCAAAGTAGTTCCCTGATTCTAGAGCTTTTGCTGTTTAGGTAAATTTAGAACCATCGTGTTGATGTCTACATTAAAATCCTGCTGAAAGTTTTGTTGTCCTTGTTTGGTTAGTTAAGTTGATGTCTACATTAAAATCCTGCTGAAAGTTTTGTTGTTCTTGTTTGGTTGGTTAAGTTTGTTTGTTCTGTTTTATTTATTTGAGACAGGATCTGATGGTTACTCTTGTAACTACAGATAGAGACAGATGTCTGGGCACACCTGTGAGGCATTGTCTAGATTAAGATTTGCCTCTGAGAATTGTCTGTGAAGGGTTGTTTGAATTTATTTTCTCTCTCTCTCTCTCTCTCTCTCTCTCTCTCTCTCTCTGTGTGTGTGTGTGTGTGTGTGTGTGTGTGTGTGTACACATGTGTACCTGCGCCTAAGGAAGCTAGAAGAACGCATTGGATCCTCTGGAGCTGGAGTTACAAGTTGTGAACTGCCCAGTGTGGGTGCTGGGAACTGAATTTAGACCTCTTCGGGAGCAGCAAGCCCTCTTAACCAATGGGCAGTCTCTTCAGCCCAGAGACCGTCTTGATTATGTTCATTGATATGGAAGACCAATCTTCTTATTGTGGGTGGGAGCATTCCTCTGGCAGCAGATCCTGGACTGTCTAAAATGGAGGCCGCAAGGTAGGCACTGAGATAGGCACCGGTGTGCATGTTGCGACATGTCCAGCTGACTCAGGGTCGTCCTGCCTGCCTCTGTTTCTCACGGGTGATGGACGGTCACCTGACGTTGTGAGCCAGCCCCTTCCTCCTTCCAGCTGCTTTTGTCAGGGTGTTTATCACAGCAACAGAAGAGGAGACTCAGGGCCTTTTCTTGCATAACCCAGGCTAGCCTGCAGTTCATAACCCAGGCTAGCCCGCAGTTTACTGTGCAGATTAAGTCTCCTGTGCAGCAGTCCTCCTGGCCCTGCCATTACAGATGTGCACGACCCCATTAGCCATATCTCTCCATTGATTTGTGTATTGTTTGATTCCTTCTTCAGCATTTTGTACTTTTTAGCATATAAATGTCAAATGCATTTTGTTAGGCTGTAGGCTTATGTACTGTGTGTTTTCAGTACAACTTTAATTATTATTTTTAGTAAAACCATTTTCAGATTATTACTACTTATAATTACAATAATTTATTTCAACAGTTTTTTGTTTTTGTTTTTAATTTAAAGTTTGGCAGGTAGACCTATAGTATTCAGGGATCTAATGTAACTGGTACCTAATTATAGTTAACCAACAAATAAAAGTGTTTAATTTGCAAAGTAATGGAGCCTGAGGTATAGAATCATGTTTAAGCCCTTACCTACTTCTCTGCCTCTAAACTGTTTCCCTGGTCATTCTTCTTTGAGTTGATTTTTTTAATGACCTTCTATTATGTGATATTCCTTGAGCTTGTTACGAGTACTTTATTCTTAGAGTCTTATTGCATCCTAGAGAACAGATTTGTTTCTTCTACTCCAGTTGTTTGGCTCTCGTTTATTCTTGGTTTGTATGTTAGTTTTGCAGTCTACTGGTAAGCAGGAGTGATGGAGACACACGTCACTGCCTTCTTTTTTATCATAGGGGCCAGGCCCTTAGCAATATGTGGTTTGTGTTGTGTTAGCTGTAGGACTTCTGTACATGCTGTTTACAAGGTTGAGGAAGTGTGAGTCTATCCTTATTGCTACAACTTGTTTTTTTTTAATATGATTTTTTTTTCAAGTACTTTTTTGGGGTCTGTTGAGAATGTCAAGAGAGGCACTATCTAGAAACTAAGAATTCAGTGTGCCAAAGCAAAATTTATGAAGTGGACTCCTTTTTCTCCCTCTCCTTCTTCTCCTTCTTCTCTTTCTTCTTCTCCTCCTCCTCCTCCTCCTCCTCCTCCTCCTCCTCCTCTTCCTCCTCCTCCTTCTCCTTCCCCTTCCTCTCCCCCTCCCCCTTTCTCTCCTTCCTTATTTCTTTATTTTTCGAGACAGGGTATCTCTGTGTAGCTTTGGTGCCTGTCCTGTCCTCACTTTATAGACCAGGCTGGCCTTGAACTCACAATCTGCCTGGCTCTGCCTCCCAAGTGTGGGATTAAAGGCATACACCACCACCGCCTGGCTACTTTGCTTATTCTAGGAATTGGTAAAGCTTTCTGCAAAGGACCAGTGTGATATTGTGATATTTAAGAAATACGTATTTTACCTTTATTTCCAGTTCCTGGCACAGAGCTCCTAAAACCTACAAATTTCCCAAGTGGTGGGGATGAGAGCGGCGCTTTTGTAGTTACTCAAAAGATGTTCAGACTGTACTTCCACCCTGTGCATAGATACAGGATGGGAGCAGGTGGTTAGCCAAACCAATCACGTAATTAAAAGGTTGCTCCCCAACCTTCAGAGAAGAGGGAAAGGCTAACAGCTTAGTTAATTGCCAATAACTAAAGGATATTGAATTGATTATTTTGTTGGAATGGAACCCCTATATAAGCTTCTAAATCATGGGGTTTGCACAACTTCTGGATTGGTAGATGCCGGCATGGTGGCATGCCTGGAGGAGGGTGCAAGCTCCAGGCTCCTCCTGAAGTCCGCTGTCCTGTCTCTAATCTATTTGGCCGCTCCTGCATTGTCTCCTCCTTTATAATGGGCATGCACGTGTCAGTAAAGAGCGTTCCTGATTCTTAGAGCTCTTGAAGCAAATTAATGAACCAGAGGAGGAAGCAGATTTTGTTTTGCTTTTTCATAGCTGACCAGCCAGAATTACTCAGGCCCAGGACTTGGGACTGGCGTCCAGAATGGGGAATGAGTCCTTCATCTGAGACATGAGGCAACCTCAGGTAAACAGCGTGGGATCTGAACTGAAGTGCGGGACTCCCAGCTGGTGTCCCCAGCCTGAGACTTGAATGGTATGAGGGAAATCCCTGACCCCTGACCTTTGGTGCAGCATGTTGTGGGACTGAAAAACAAGTCAGAATAACTGCAGAGTAAATACTTTAGACTTTGTGGCCTCTCAGTTCCCAGTTCTCCAGACTCCATCCGGCCAGAGTTGTGTTTCAGTAAAAACAGGCTTCGGTGCCCTTTGGCAGTCAGGGTCTCCTGCTCTTGTCTGTTCATGTGCCCGATCACATCAGCTGATTTGCCGGTGTTGGACCAGCCTTGTGCTCCAGGACGGACTTCCCTTGCTCTCGATGTGTGAATGCTTTCACGTGCTGGATTCAGCTTGCACACATTTGGTTGATGTGTGTGTACTTGTGGAGCGAATAGATCCGACTTTCTTAGGATGTCCCTGATTTCTGATTTATACATTGTTACTTATTAAGTTTTGGGTAGGAGTTACCGGAGAAGTTTTTACATTTGGATGGGATGGTTCTCACAAATCTTAAAAATAAACAAAGGACTAGCCGGTGGTTTTCGGCAGTTTGTGCCTTCTGATTAATTTGTTACTCTGACGTGAAGGTAGAATATTTGTGTTCACTTGCCCTCCCTTTAATGCCTGTAGGATTCAGAGCTGCATCTCATCTTTCATTCCTGATATTGGTAGTTTGTATTTCCTCTTCTGTCTTCATTAATCTGGCTGGAAACAGTCAGTTCTATTGGTTCTTTGACAAACTCAAGTGTTGGTTTCATTGATCACCCCGTTATTTTCTGCTTAATTCCTTGGTTTCTTCTCTGTCATTTCTTCTGCTTTGGGTGCCTCCCACCTGACACCTCTTCTAATAACCTATAGGGTTTTCCTTTCTGGGTCAGTAGGATTGGGAAGGGGGCTGTGGAGGTGTAGAAGTATTTTTCTACCTGCAAACATGTCTAGGTTCTTGCGGGGATTCTCTGATGCTTTTGCCTGGGGTGAGGTCAGAGGCAGGAAGACTTTTCTTTAGGGGTGACAGAGGATGTTCTTCACTCTGCCCCTGCACTTCCTGCTCTCAGCATGATCTGTGGGACACAGAAGAGGGAGTTGGAGGTGCTGCAGTTTTGGTGATGAAGGAGTCTCTCTTGGTCCTTTGGAGGAAGGGTGGATGAACTTTTGGGTGGGGAAGACAGGTGGTAAATATTTTCAGCCCTGCAGGCTTCCTTCTTTGCCCCCTCGGCTCCCGCAGTGTGAGAACAGCCGTGGGAATAGATACATGCTGGGCACGGATGTGTTTCAATAAGGTTTTATTTTCAGGAAAGGATGACAGGATTTTCAGCAGGGTTTTTGCCCTATACACCTGCCTTAAAACATTCCAGTCTAGTTCATTTTGTTGATGATTTTCATCCCTTGAGCCAGATAAACTCGCTCTGTAGATAAATATCACTTGGTTTGGAACATTCTAGTCTGTTCCTCAGCTTGAGTCACCACCCTGCTGTAAGCTTCTCAGCCTAAGGCCACAATAATACCACCTTGTGTCCCCCCTCAGCTGAGCCTTTGTGACCGGAGGGATGCTGCCATGCCCATGGATGGTATCTTTGCCTCCGAGTGTTTGTGTGGGTCCCCTTAGAGGCCTGCAGGAAATGTGTGAAAGATTTGGACTGTGGCATTCCAGGCAGAGCTTTCAATTCTGAGTGTTTTTGGACAAAACACTCAAGTTTTGCCTGTGGATTCTGCCCTCTAATTATGCTTCCCTTTCACTGAAGGGTGTGGTTAGTGCCATGAACGTGGGCCTCCCAGTGCCAACCCCATGCTGGCTTTCTGAGAGGACTTCGCTGGGCCCTTTCCAGGGCCAGAGTCCCTTTTAACACAAGAATATGCCGCGTCTGTCTGTGTGAGAGAAGGCCGATCACGGGAGCTAGACCTGTCTGTCTTCCGAATGCCCCTTATGCTTATATAGATCATCTCATTGGTTGGGAAGGGGGGGTATGGGTGGATATGATGAGTGTCTGGGCTGCAAGTGAGATGGTTCAACAGGTAAGAGCACTTGGTGCTCAGAGTTGATGGCCTGATCCCTGGAAGCCATAGTGCATGCCTTACAGTTGTCCTCTGACCTCTGTACATGTGTGGAGGCCAACACCACACACAGACACACAGACAGACACAAACACACTCACATAGACCCAAACACACACACACACACACACACACACACACACACACACACACACACAGATTCCTTTTTAAAAGGAAGGGCTGAGGCTACTAAATCCAGTTCAGCAACTTACTGGGTGAGTGACCCTGGGCATATAATTTAACAACTCTGAATTCCAGTTCAGTCATCTATAAAAGAAAGAGGCTGACAACTCCCCAGCTCTGTTACCAGGTTTGTCTTGACCTCTGACCTGGGCTGGGGAAGGGGTGGGGAATGGTAGACAAGAGTCTACAGAGATCCACAAACCACCGACAACCTGGTGGGGAGAGCCACCAGAACAGGCCTATAGTTTGGACCCACGTCTTCCATCTTTCTTGTTTCTGGCTACAAGGTGAATAGTTACCTTGTCAAAGGCCAGAAATAATGGGACCAGCCAGTCACAGACTGGAGGCTCCCACACTGTGAGTCACAATTATACAGTTGATTATGTTTGTTATCATGAAGGGAATTGACCGTTACAACTAGGAAGTGGAAATACAAGATGGCTACTCTCCCTCACACAAATGGAGTGTGGAAATACAAGATGGTTGCTTTCCTTCTCTTTGGGTGTTTCTGGGCTGGAGGGGAACAGGAGTGACTCAAGGGCCAGTTTCCTCTGTAAGCAAGGTGACACTGGGTGTTGCCTTGGACCTCCTGGGGATGCCAGGTTCAAATTGGTGGAGCCAGTTGCATACCTGATGAAATTTGGTGGTGCCAGGACTCCTGGATCTGGCCACATACTTATCATCCTCATGACTTCCTAGCAATGGAAGATGAATGGAGTCCTCTTACTGCCTTCAAAACTCCCACTTCTTCCTGTGTCCAGGGGTCTCTGCTTTCTGCCAAGGTCACACTTGCCTGGCACAGCTGACTGGGGATGGGGACCTTGCCTCTCCTGCAGTCAGTGAGTTAAGGACACTCCTGCTTCTCGCCCACTCAGCCCACCCCTGACTGAGGCCTCTCATGAGGCTCTTGTTCCCATTTTATAGATGATCGTCTGAGGCTTAGGGAGGTAAATTTTTTAAGATCAAATGACCATGGTAAATCCATGACTCGACTGAATGGAGGGTGTAAAGTAGTGGCCATTGGTTATCTCTTTGCTGTGCGGTCTTGAAGAAGCTTCCTTATCTATAAAGAAAGAGGGTACTGCCACTACCTCACGTGGTTTATGTATAGGTTACAAGAATCCAAGAACGTACGTGACTCACTTCCAATGTTATGGTGTACAACAAGTACCCATAAACCCTTCGGTTTCATTATAAGGCTCTTTTTAAACTTTTTTTTTTTTGAAAGAGGTTTTTTTTTTAAAAAAAATTTATTTATTTTTATTTTATTTGCATTGGTGTTTTGCTGCATGTATGACTACGTGAGGATGTCAGAACTTGAGTCACAGACAGTTGTGAGCTGCCATGTGGGTGCTGGAACTTGAACCCAGGTCCTCTGGAAGAGCAGCCAGTGCTCTTAACTGCTGAGCCATCTCTCTGGCCCCTTAAACTTTTCTGTAACTAGAGCTTACTGTTTTTATTCCACTGTTATGAACAACACTACTGTGATTATCTCTAGCCAAATAGTTGCTTTTCTCAGTTGTATCCTTTGCTGGGATTGCACGCCATGAAGAGCATAGCTAGGTGAAAGAACGGCCCTCCTCTGTGCTTCTGTCTTGTGTTGCCCAACAGCTCTCTGCCTGGGTGGGTCCCAGCAAAGCAGCTGCTGCCAGGGGCTCAAGCTCCTTGTCAGTCCTAAGGTATGTCTGGGTGCCTGGCGTGAGCAGATGACTGGGAGGGCACTGAAGAGAGAACAGCCAGTTGGGGCCTGGAGTTTCCTGCCTCAGCCCTTTCTAGAAGCTTTTCCTGGCCACACCCCCCACCATGCCAGCCTCACTCTGATTTTCCTGTCTTCCTCACTGGCTTATTTTTCTTCTTGCTCTCAGCTCCCATCCAGCATGAGTTTATTTTATTAACCGTGTGTGTGTGTGTGTGTGTGTGTGTGTGTGTGTGTGTGTGTGTGTGTGTGTGTGTGTGTGTTTGTCTCTCTTTTCTTACTACATAGTGAAATCATTGAGGCAAGTTTAAAAGAAATTTAAACATTACATTGATATATTTACTTATTTTGTGCATGTAGGAATGTAGGCGTGGACACATGCCTGCCGTAGTGTGCATGTAGAAGTTAGAGAACAACTTGTGGCTGGTTCTCTCCCTCCACCGTGTGGGTCCTGGAGCTTGAACTTAGGTCTCAAGGCTTGGCAGCAAGAGCCATCTTTCTGGACTGAGGTAAAAAATTTTAAAAATTTAATGTTTTTATTTATTCTTTGAGAAAGTCTCGTGTGTGTGTGTGTGTGTGTGTGTGTGTGTGTGTGTGTGTGTGTGTGTATCTCACTCCCCAGTTTAACTTTTCCTAGATACCCTCATTCCCCTCCTCAACTTTATGTTGTTGTTGTTTTTTTGTTGTTGTTGTTGTTTTTGGGGGTTGGTTTTTTGAGACAGGCTTTCTCTCTGTAGTTTTGGAGCCTGTCCTGGACTAGCTCTGTAGACCAGGCTGGCCTCGAACTCACAGAGATCCACCTGCCTCTGCCTCCCGAGTGCTGGGTTGTTGTTTTCAAATAACCCTCGGAGTCCAGATGGTGCTGTCCATACACAAATAGGTATAGGGCCCCCCACTGGAGCATGGCCAACCTACCAGAGGCCACATCCCTAAAGGAAAATGACTGTCTCTCCTCTAGCAGCCACCAGCTTTCAGTAAGTAGCTCATTAGCCCCCACCTCTTGTCCCTGCTGGAATGTTGCCTAGCTTGATCCTGTGCAGGTCCTGAGCAGACAACCACAGCTGGTGCCCTGAGTTTGTGCAGCAGACCCATCATGGCCAGAAGACACTGTTTTGTCTCAATGGTCCCCAGCCTCCAGCTCTTTCAGGTTTTCTGCCTTCTCTTCTGGGATGTGGTGGGAAGGGGGTGTGATACAGATGTGCCAGTTATGACTGAGCACTCCACCAAGACACTGGTTCTCTGTACTTGAACGTTGAGGGAAAAGTCTATAAAATATTGAAATTGTGTCTTTTGTACAGAACTAGCACACAACCTGTGTAGCTGAATGTTGGCTAAATGAAGCTGTGGCAAACTTGGCAAGTTGGTAAAAATTTAAAAGGGCCAAAGCAGTGATTATCTTTGAGGGGTATTACTTGTTGTTGACTGTGCTTTGGTTCCTATCCTAGGTTACCAGGGCTTGTCATAAATCTATTAGAGATTGTTTTTGGTCTCCACTACTGGTAATAAACTACCTCACACATAGTGGCTTAAAGTAGCAATCATTGTATTATGCCCAGGTGTTCTGGGGGGTCAGTAGTTTGAAAAGAACAGGGCAGAGGTGGTTGGGGTGACTCAGATGGCTACACACTAGAATCACGTGAAAGCTTTGTTACCACCCACTGGGTCTAGGCTTGAAGATTGGGCTCTGCAGGGATGCACTCCAAGCAATCACCTGTGAAAGACCTGGGTTCCCTCAAAGTGTGATGGCTGAGTTTCTGGAACACATTTAGAGAGCTGGTATGCAGCAAGAACCCGTGTGAGCTTTGTGATGTGTAGTTACCTGGCCTCAGAGGCCACATGTTGTCACTGCTCACATTCAAAGGACAGGAGCCAAGCTCTTCTATCACCTTCAGGACACCTTCCTAAGGGGACTGTTCTCTACCTCCATCTTCACCAATTGAGCTTCTTTAGGACAGGGTCTGCGGTATCTGTCTAACATGAAGGGCCCTCCAGTTTCCTGACACACAGTGAATACTCATCAGCTGAGCCAACCAGGGAGTCGATGTTTTCCTGGATGCCTTATGACACTGTCCCAGAGATACGGTATGTGGTGAGTGCCACATGTAAATGACCAAACACATGAAATGGGGAAAGCATGGGATTCAATGTCTTCTTACTTGGCCTACACAACCAACAGTTGGCATTTCAGACTCCTCAGCATCACCCTTCTTCACTTTCTGCTGTCCATGGAAATAAGCAACATTTGAATGTCTACCATGGCGGCAGCACTTATTAGATTAGCTCAGTCGCCCCTGTGACCATCCTATGAGACGATGCTGTTATAGTCTCGATCTTGTGTCTTCCGAAAGGTATGTTTAATAAAAGGGTGTGATCTCCAGTTTGGCTGGTGGCTTGTTCCCTGCCATAACAAAATACACTAACCACAAGCAACTTAATGCAGAAAAGGGTTATTTTGCCTCCAAGGTAGAGTGGGGGAGGCATGGTAGCAGGTATGTGAAGCTGCTGGCCACATAGTCAGGAGGCAGAGAGTTACAAATGCCTGCACTCAGCCAGCTTCCTCCTTTTTATGAAGCCCAGGATGCAAGCCCTGAGAATGATGCAGCTCTCTTTTGGATGGGCCTTCCCACCTCAAACAAGACAGTTCTCTCAGGTGTGCCCAGAAGCCAACCTCTTCTAGATAATCTTCAAGGGTGTACCTGGAGGCTTGTCGCCTGGCAGATTCCAGATCTTGTCAAATTGACAAGACTAATTATCACAGCCAGAGAGGTAGTGGGACCTTTAAGAGGTGGGGTCTAGTGGGTGGTCCTATGGTCACTGGGCATGTATCATTGAAGAGAACCGTGGGACTCCAGACCCTTCTTTTTTTCCCTTTTTCACTTCTTGACCACGAATTGAGTTTTATCCACCATGGATTCCTGCTGTGATGTGCTCCCACAAGCCAGCTGAATTAAGGGCTGTACTCTTTAAGACTGTGAGCCAAAATAATCATTTTCCCTGCTAGGTTGATTTTCTTAAGTGTTCGTTATAGAAATAGAAAGCTGATTATGATGGTTAATATCAATGGTTAACTTGGTGAAATCTAGAGTCACCTTGGAGACCAGCTTTTGGACTTCCCTGTGGAAGATTGTTTTGATGAGGCTAATTGATGTGTGAATATCTGACTGTTGGGGGCACCATTCTGAGGGCTAGGACTATATAAAGAAGACAGTGAACTGAGTACAAGTGTTCATCACTCTCTGCTTCTTGACTGTCCCATGTAACCAGCTGCCTAGAGCTCTTTCTGTTTCGACTTTCCACCATGATGGATTGTGACCTAGAACTTGGAGCCAAAACATACCATCTCTCCCTTAAGTTGCTTTTGTTAGCTTCTCCCCAACCCACCCAAGCACAGCAGCAGAAAAGGTAACTCAAACACTCACCCCCAGGTGACTCTTGTTACTACTCTATGTTTCAGATGGGAAATTGGAGGGTCAGAGACCCCAGGAGGCTGCCACAGGCACTTCCTGGTACACAGTTGGGAGAAACATAGTCTCACTTCAGACTCGGCAGGTCCTTGGAGCAGGCTGACTTGTGTTTTATGGTACTCTTCTTTCGAATGTAAGCCAGGAAGGAGGATCAGCGCCACTTCCTTCACGACCAATCATAAGGTACACTCAGTGCCCCAGCGAGGTTTCATGAAATGCAGCCCCCTCTATGTCTTGTTCCTGGCCCTAGTTCAGCTCAAAGTCGTAATTTTAGAAGAGGAGACATCAACACTGGACTGTTGTGTTTACTGACCAGTTAGTACCATTTCAGGCCACGACTTTGTGGATGGAAGCTCACTATAAGTCTTTTAATAACACATGGCAAGGCGACACAGCATTTTGGGCTCAAATGCAAGAAATATCTTCAGACAAGGCTTTTCTTCTCAAGTGCCAAAATTTAACTAGCTGGGATTATTTTCCAGCTCAGTCATGCTCCCTCCATCAAGCGGTTTGCCTTTTATTGGGAAATCTGCATTTTTAATGTATACATAGAACACTATGTCCTTGGCTCGAGGATACAAGAAACTGCGTCTTTATTTTATTGTCGGGTCTGGGTGTCAGAAGGGATCACAAGTCTGAAGCATGAGATGCAGAAGCAATGTCTTGATGAAATAATGCGAGAGGGGAACTGTCCCTCCTTGTGTGACGCAGGCCTTGTGCTGAGGAGAGAAAGGACCACAAGCCACGGGAAAGAGAGCAATACTGGCTTCTGAACAGCATGGCTTTTGCCACGCCCCTGACCTGGAGCCCTGTGCCAGGCTTTTGAGACATGAGCTCTGCTCTACAACAGGGGGTGCATTACATTAGCGCTGGGCCAGATCACTCACTTCCTTCAAGCAGTTCTCTGCCGAGAACTTAACTCGTGTGCTGCTGCTTGCTCAACCTGTTACTGGATTTCCATTTCACCATTATGTTTGAGGATAAGTAGAGTTCCATGTTTTAGCCAGAGTTTTGTATTCTATTTAACTGTGTCTAAAAAGGTTGAAGAGCCTGTCACATAAAAATTTATACATGTATGGGCTGGAGAGATGGCTCAGAGGTTAAGAGCACTGACAGCTCTTCCAGAGGTCCTGAGTTCAATTCCCAGCAACCACATGGTGGCTCACAACCATCTGTAATGAGATCTGGCACCCTCTTCTGTATACATAATCAATCAATCAATCAATCAATAAATCAATCTTTTTAAAAAAGAAAAGAAAAATTTAAAAAAATGTATACATGTAGCTAGGTGGTGGTAGGAGGCAGAGGCAGGCAGATCTCTGTGAGTTCCAGGCCAGCCTGGTCTACAGAGCGAGTTCCAGGACAGCCAGAGGTGTTACACAGAGAAACCCTGTCTCAAAACAAAAACAACAACAGAAATTATACATGTGTATAAACTTTCTGTTTCTATGACTGGAGGGAAATTAATGGCAACACTTTGATGCTCATACTTTGCCAAAACTAGACAATGAGCGTCATTTCAATGCTAGGCCATTGTTCCTTTGTGTGTACCTCTGGTGAGGTTGGTTGTGTCTTGTGTTTTTAGCTATGTGTCTATTGTCTGTTTTCACCTTGCCTCATTTTTTTTTTCCTATTAAACTGTTTGTCTTGTGTTATAGAAGCTCTCCATACGATAATGATATTTGGACAGACCTTTAAGAAATCTTGTGACACCGTTTCATCTCTTGAACATGGAATCACTTTTAGGAGATGGAAGACGTGACATGGCTGAGTGAGGCTGGACCTCCCTCAGCAGTATTGCTTTAGTAACTGTGTTTGGAACGAAGTAAGCCTGTCATAGACTTGGCGTCTGAGATGACCAAGACTCCACAGTGTTGGAGGAATGACTGGGATGGATGAATAATTAACTGACTGGTTGAGAAAGCTGTCGAAAACATCATGGATGTGTACCTTAAATATTTTAACTTAAAGCAGATAATACAACTTTGCAAACTTTCCCTCTGAGGGAACATTTCTTGCCTGTGGGTTTGTTGACAGGAATCAACATATTCTCCCTTGGGCTGTGCTTTTAAGACAGCAGAGTGCAGAACACTTAAAGTTCATATAATTTTTTTCCTCACTGTTTTATAGTTGTCGCATTCAGACATAATTCAACAATAATTTTTAAACAATTCATTTTTATTACCCAATGTTCACAAAAATAAATCTTTGGTGTTACTATTTAATGACTTCATATACTATTAAAATGATATATAAATTCAGTTATACAACTGCAATAATAAATATAATCAGTTAGAAAATTTTAAGCCTGTTGACTCTTGGTAAGCACATCGCTCTCTTGCAGAGGTGAGATGTGTGGGGTAGATTAGATAACTGGAGATTAAACCCTATTTGTCCTCAGCATTCAGCACCATGTGGTACCAGTCAGTATCTTGTCTGTGGAGAAGGGAAAGTATTGGCTTCCAGGGTGGAAGGAATGAAAAGGCCTTTTTACTCTAGCTTGTGCAAAGCAAAGGGCACAGAACAAAGAAATAGACTGCAGAATGAAAACATTTGCAGCCCATTGCTTCAGCAAGGGATTAATATCCATAATAGACAAGAAACCCCAAAAGACTCCACATTAGGCCAGACATGGTAGTACATGCCACAAGTCTCAGTGCTTGGAAGTCTTAGGGAAGAAGGTTGTGTGCAGATGTAACCGTCTTGTTAAATAAGAAACACAGAGCCAATTGCAGAGTTAAAAGCCAAGAGGTCAGAGCAATAGCTGAGAGCTGAAAACCTTACCTTTCACTGCTGCTCTGTCTTTCCTCTCTGCAAGAGGCCTTCTTCCTGTGTCCTGTCTTTTTTTATAGACTTTCTGTTTTGTCTTTTCATTGATTGTAAACCCAACCATATGACCTTCTCGCCACTGCCTGTCTGTACAGACCTCCAGGTCTTCTATGGTTGGTATTGAGATTAAAGGCGTGTGTTGCCATGCTGGCTGTATCCTTGAACACACAGAGATCCGCCTAGCTCTGACTCCCAAGTGCTGGGATTAAAGGCGTGTAACCATCATCGCCCAGCTTTTGCTATAGCTTGCTCAGACCCCAAGGCAACTTTGTTAACATACAAATAAAATCACATTTCAGTACAAATAAAATATCACCATATCGGTTACATCTACAGCTGGGCCTCAAAAAGAATCAGGCAGGATTTACTACTATTAATAATAACTGGCATATGACTGTGTGCAGAACTGAACTCACATGGCCAATGGAGAGAAAGAAGGTCTCCAGTTACAGTTGTGAGGTTGAGGAAAGCTCTGGCTATCGAGTGAGACTTCACCTCAGGGGGGGAAAAAAAGGTAAAGAAAAGCTCAACAGCAAAATAAAAAATAAAAAAAAAATCACTTCAGAAAACAAGTAAATTATATGTATGGATGTTTCTCAAAAGAAGACATGCAAGTGCCTGACAAGTGTATTAAGAAATGCTCAGATCATTAGTCACCAGGAACATGTAACTGAAAACCACCATGAGTTATCATTTACCCCAGTGAGCACAGACTGAGGTAGTATGTGCTATGAGGATATAGAGAAAGAGGAAATGTTACACGCCATTGGTGATTCCTTAAATCATAAAACTTGTAGACCACAGTACGAAGATTCTTCAAAAAGCAACACCAAAAACTACCATGGGTTCCAGCAAGCCCACTAATGGGTATGTATCCCAAGGTGTCTGGACACCCATGTTTCTGGCAGCACTATTTGCAATAGCCAAGATATGGAATCATATAAGGTATACACACACATGGACTGCTTATTATTTAGCTGTAAAAATAATGAAGTCTTGTCACCTGCAGCAACTTGTGTAGACCTGGAGGACATATGATAAATGAAATAAGCCACCCATAAGACATATACTGTATGTTCTCACTCATCTGTTCTTACGCATTTGTAGGGCAATTATAATGTACAATAATTCATGATATGTCTCAAGATAACTGGAAGAGTTTTGATACTCCCAACACATAGAAATGATAAATGTTTGAGATAGACATAATTACTTTGATTTGATTGTCATGTATTATATACACATATCAAATTATAATGCTATGGCCCCCTGTATATCTCTAAATATTATATATCAGTTAAAATAGAGTTGTAAGGGACCTTTGAATCTGAAATCTCCTCAAGAGACTCATGTTTTAAATGCTTGGTCACCAGTTAATATGTTATGAGAAGTTCTGGAACTTTGAGAGATGGGGCCAACTTTGAATGTTGTATCCACCCCTTCATTCCTGTCTTGCCTCCTGTGATGGGAACAGCCTGCACCACACACTCCTACTCAAAGAAATGAAGAACACTTCCTCTGTGTCTTGCCTACCACCATGGCCTGAAACCTCTGAAACTGTGAACTAAGAGAATTAGACTCTTAGTTCATTCTGTCGGGTGTTTGGTCACAGTGATGCAAAAGTCACTAATAGAGGAACTCATAAATTGTGTCACCACCTTCAGATGGCTATTTAAACTTACCTGAGGATACTAATGTGGAAATATATATTTTTTCATTGTATTATTTCATTATATAAAAACAATTTTATATCACGCGTGCGCGCGCGCGCACACACACACACACACACACACACACACACACACACACACACATCTCAAAGAAAACAAGTTACTCCAAAAATGGGTGGGCTTTTCCTCTAGCTAAGATGTATTGGGTGACTGTATGTGCCATGTGTGCTAAGTGATTTACCTAGGTTACTTCAACTGTTTATAAGGATTAAACATCCTTAAAACACCCAGTGAGGTATAGGTATTATTTCCATTATATAGATGGGAAAACACACAGCCAGCATATAACAGAGGCAGGATTTGAAACCAACCAGGTTGATGCAGTGACTCAATTCTAAACCCCAGTATAGTCTCTGAAAAAGCCCGAAGAGGTGGATAGAGCATCTGTATGATGTGATGTAACATGTGATCTGGGCATGGGGGTGCATACCTGTAATCCCAGCACTAGACAGGTTGAGGCAGAAAGATGAGAAGTTCAAAGTCCTCCTCTGCTACCTAACATAGTAAGTTCAAGGACAGCCTGGACTCCTTGAGAACTTGACTCAAAAATAAAAATACATATGTATGCACACATACATAATTAGGTATAGAGATTTTGTGGGATTAATTTGTGGGAAGTCAGCACTATTTTGGCTAGTTAAAGTGCTTTCTACACATTGTTTTCTAAAGGTATCTGTTCAGCATGAGGAAACGGGTTCTTGGCACACAGTAGTGGCCAGTGCACGCTGAATTATTCTGATTCTGACTCTTCAACCAGAATTTCTGATTATCATGTTAGTAAGTCTATCATGAAGGGATGAGTTAAAGGTTGTATTGTCAGGTCTGAATACTTGTATCTAATACCTGAAGGTCTGAGAAGAGGCCAGCCTGAACTTCCATATTCAGGAATGAAAGAGAGATTAGTCAAGGCGGGAACCTTGACTTCAGCCAGGTATCATTCATTAACTGACTTTTGTATGGCCTAGAACAGATTTCACATTCTGGGGGCCCAGATGAATAGCACTCAGCCCTACGGGAGCTCATATATATGGATGGGATAACGTTGTGACAGTTATAAACAGGAGGACAGAGGGCACTCCAGGAGGACCTCATGTAAAACAAGTCATACAGATAAAGGGAAAGACATTTCAGGAGGTCAGGTGGGGATAAGTTGCTCCAAGTAGACCGGTGGCAGGCACAGAGAGGAGGTCTGCGGGCCACAGCACATGTGTGAGGGTGTGGCCTTAGATGAGACTGGTGAATTGAATAAAGGCATGTCACTCCATTGGGAGACTTTGAACTTAAGTGTGGAGAGCATAGAAAAGCATGACTTCACATAAGGGAGCAACATGACCGGATTTGCTTTAACTAAGACCCTGTATTAAAGTGATGACTGGCTTAGAGACGGTCCTAGTGGACTAAGATGATGGCAGGGGTGCTAATTAGATTATTGGAATAATAATAATAATGATCAAGCCAATATGAGCCCCAATCAAAACACACTAGGAGTGTTGAAGAGATGAGGACCAGATTCCCCACAACGATGCCTCTGTTTGAGCATTAGGAACACTGAACTCAGGCCAGGAAGATGGTGGATTACTTCTGATTCTCTGCTCATGAGCTGACATCTCCTTCTCTGAGTCTTATCCAAATGGGAATGCTCTCCCCTGTCCAGCTTGCATCCTAGGACCACTGAGGCCATATGTGGAAAAACATTCAAGGAAGCTATCTTGCTGGGCTGGCCAAGGTTTCCAGGATGGGTGTGAAGAAGCCTGGGCCTGACATGAGGCCTATGGTTAGTTTTAGACTGCCAGAGAATTATGTAAGAGACAAAGGCAGTGAGTGGGGGAGAGGTAAGAGCCTGCTCACATTTCAGGAGAATTAGCTCCAGTTTGTATTCCCTTAGTACTTTGAGGCTTCTTCTATTCAGAGACCTCAGTTCTCCCAAGTCTACTCTACATTTTCCTGCTTATTATACCATCTTCAGGGCCAAGGCCAATACCTCAGGATCTGGGCACTGTTGCAAGTGATAAAAATAAGCTAGAGAAGCACAGAGCTTCTGCAGTGGCAGCTCCCAAGTCAGAGGCCCCGAAAGAGGCCAGAACTCAACACCAAGAGAGGACTCGAGTCCTCAGTCCCTCTGTTTACCTTATGCCCGTAGTTGAGTGTCTCAGGGCCTTAGACCCAGACACAGATGTGAGGGGTGAACTGGAGAGGGTAGGAATGTATGTGAGTTAGGGGGCAGGCTCAGCGTATACCATTAGCTTGGACTTGCCCCTGGGTAGAAAACTATAAAAATGTGGTCACAGCCATCACCCCATGACACACAGTTTTTAAATACCCCAAACAAGTATTCTCAGATTGCAAGAACAGAAAAGGCAAACAAACCTAAACTCTGCCAGCTGAACTCAAGCTCTACTCTATACAGACCAAGGAAACCACCAAAACGTTTCTGAGCCAGTTTCCTTTACTGAAAAGTGGGGATAAGCTTGCCTGCATTGCATGACGAATGTATGGGGACAGTGGGAGGAGGATGCCCTAGAACCGTGTCATTATGACAATATGTAAGGATTTGAACAGGTAGTATATTAGTCTTCGTTGTTGTTGTTGTTGGCTGTAACAAGTCATTTGACAACAGTCAGCTTAAGGGAAGAAGGGCTTATTCCGGTTTACAGTTGGAGGTGATGCAGTCGTCATGACAGCGGGAGCTTGAGGCAGCAAGTCACATTGCAACGACCATCAAGGAGAGAGCAGTGGATGCTGGTGCTCAGCTTGCTCTCTCTCACTCTGTTCGGAACCACAGGATGGGTCTTCCCTCCTCAGCTGACCCAGTCTAGACCTACTCCAACACACACACCTATTGGTCTTCTTCCATGGGGAATCTAAGTCACATTAAGTTGACAGCCAAGGTTAACCATCACAGGCTGTGTAGCTAAATGGAAAACTGTTAGGGGAGGTTTGGCAAAAGCAGACCCACCCGTCACGTGTCTGGGGCTGAGGATGACATCCTCACTGAGCCAGGTGAGCTGCCTGAGACAGTTCCTGGACAGTCCTGTATGACAGCGACGTATGTGACAGAGCAGTGTGTTTTGGATGGAAGTGAGCTTTCTCACTTCAGTGCTCAAAGGCAAAGAAGATGATCCCTTTCCCCAGAAGAGGAGGGAGAGTGACCTACATGTAAGCTCTCCATTTATCAGTTCCAAATACAGGTTATGTCACTTTGTCTTCTAACAGAGTAGGGGTAACAGCTCACACAGCAGAGCCGCCCAGGCTCAGGTGTGCTATGTTCTGCTCTGGAAAGAACAGACTTGTGGTTTCAAGGTCCAGAATGTTGCAGTGTTCACTCTTTCCACTTCCCACCCCATGGTTTCTACCGGAAATGTTTACTTGAATCAATGTATTTTATTAATCTTACATTCTTGCCCAAATCCCATGTCCTGGTTGACTTACTCAGCAACAAATTCAGGGGTAAAATGATCAGGAGCCACATGTCTAGGGCATTTGGAGACTGTTACCTTGGTTACATTTGAGGCTGTAGGCTTTATGGAGGGTAAGGATGCTTTTCTTGTGCAGGTATTAATACTTGACATTCACAAATTACCCCTCTTTTAAAAGAATTTTCATTTTGGAGAGAAGGATTGGGTTCTTTAATTTATATTTTGAAAACTGCATCTATTCCAAACTTGTGTCTCCATGGTACATTGACTTCAGGATCCCCCTAAAAGACACCAGAGTCCAAAGATGTTCAAGTAAAGACACTTATGTAAAATGGCACCATATATACATGTAGCCTGTCCTTTCTATATCTGGTAAATAATCTCTCTTTTTAAAAACAAATTGTTTGTATGTATATTCTGTTTGTGCATGCATTTGTGTGAGTGCAGGGTGTGTGCCTTGATTTGAGTGCAGAGGTCAGGGGTTGGTCCTCACCATCTACATTCTTTGAGACAGGGTCTCCCTTGTGTTGTTTACCACCATGTATGCCAGACTGGCTGATGCAAGAGCTTCTAGAGATTCTCCTGTTCGTTTCCGATCTATCCACACAAGCACTGGACTGGAGATGTGCGCTACTGTGCCCAGCTTTTCATGGAATGGTAGATTTTTTTTTCCTTGAATGTTGTATTTTTTTAATTTTTTAATTTATTTTTATTAATTGATTATTTTTCCTAGTTCAATCACAGTTTCCCCTCCCTCTTCTCCTCCTAGTCTCCCCACCCCAGCCTCCTCTACCCCCTTTCCACTCCTCCTTTCTTTTTAGAAAAGTGAAGGCCTCCTATGTATATCAGTCAGCCATGGCATATTAAGCTGCAGTAACACTAGGCACCTTCTTTCTTATGAAGGCTGGACAAGGCAACCTGGTAGGGTCTCAAAAGCAGGTAACAGAGTGAGAGACAGCCCCTGTTCCCTCTGTTAGGAGTCCCACAAGAAGACTAAACTACACAACTGTAACATATGCAAAGGGTCTAGGTCAGTCCCATGTAAGTTCTCTGGTTGGCAGTTCGGTCTCTGTGAGCCCCTATGAGCCCAGGTTAGTTGATTCTGTGGGGTTTCTTGTGATGTCCTTGGTCTCTCTGATTCCTATAATCCTTCCTTATCCCCTTCCACAGGATTTCCTGAGGTCTGCCTAATGTTAGGCTGTGGGTCTCTGCATTTGTTTCCTTCAGTTGCTGGATGAAGCCTCTCTGATGACAATTGGGGCTAGGCAATGATAGAGTGTAGCAGAACATCATTATGAATCATTTCAATACTGTGCAGTTTTTATTACTACAGCTCTGTAGTAGTGCTTGAAATCAGGAATGGTGATACCTCCAGAAGTTCTTTCATTGTACAGGATTGTTTTAGCTGTCTTGGGGTTTTTGTTTTTTCATATAAAGTTGAGTATTGTTCTTTCATGTTCTGTAAAAAATGGTGTTGGAATTTTGATGAGAATTGCATTGAATCTGTAAATTGTTTATGGTACAATGGCCATTTTTACTGGGTTAATCCTACCAATCCATGAGCTTGAGAGATCTTTCCATCTTCTGATATCTTCTTCAATTTCTTTCTCCAAAGACTTGAAGCTCTTGCCATACAGGTCTTTCACTTATTTGGTTAGAATTACCCCAAGATATTTTATATTATTTGTGGATATTGTAAAGGGTGTTGTTTCCCTGATTTCTTTCTTGGTCCATTTATTGTTTGTGTATAGGCGGGCTACCGACTGTTGTTGTTGTTGTTGTTTTAGTTAATTTTGTATCCAGCTACTTTGCTGAAGGTGTTTATCAGCTGTAGGAGTATGGGATGATATTTTAATTGTCAACACAGAAGCAGCCAGGAAGAGAGTTTCAATGAGGGACTGGCTAGATCAGGTTGGCCTTTGGGCATGCCTGTGGGGATTATCTTGAGTATATCAGTTGAGGTGGAAAGGCATGCCTACTGTGGGTGGCACCATTTCTTGAGCATGGGGATTCTGGAATGGATAAGAGTGGAGAGAGTCAGGTGAGCACTAGTAAGCATTCATGCATTCCTTGTTCTGGATTATGGATGCAATATGGCCAGCTCCTTCAAATTCCCACCACTGTGACTTCTGTGATGGACAGTAACCTGAAATAGTGAGCTGAATTAAATCCTTCCCCTCCCAAATTTCTTAGAATATTAGAATACTAAGACAAGTAGGTTCTGGGGATTTGAACTCAAGTCTGCACATGTCCTCTCTATATCTGTTAAATCATGTGTATGTGTATGGTATTTGTGCCCCTCGAGCGCTTTACCTATGGGCCATTTCCCCAGTTCTCCTTTAAACAATCTCTACATTGTACATTGTGTTGTTTAAGGAATGGTAACAGGAAGAAAAAGTATGCACGTTCAGAGAAACCCAATTTCTGGGGCATTTTTGATTCATTCATTGGCTGAATTTGCAAATGTGAATTGAGAGGGCCAACCATAAGCAACTCCGTGGATCTTAAGAGAATTCCAGAGCAGTTCTTGCTCTGTTCCTGCACAGCAGGTGTGGGAGAGGCTCCTGTGACTGACAGGGTCCTTCAGGCTTGACAGATGTGGTCGATGTGTTAAAGTAACTGTCTAGATGGCAGTTGGGGGCTGAACACAGAGCGTAACCTGGGAAGTTTGTGGGAGTAAGGAGGGGAAGTGCCTCCCAAGAGAGGTCTCCCAGGAGAATGTGAGATTAGTTGAGGTTCATCGAATCCCTTTGTGGCTTACTTGAGAGGCATATTTGGAGGGATAAACCTCTCATGTAGAGCTTAGCATCCCAGCCTCGTTGCCATAGTAACAGTACTCACACAGGCTCAAAACCCCAAAACCACCAGGTCTGAGGGATTCCGTGGAAGCCATGGTTGTTCCACAGAGGTCCCCACTATTGTATTCCAACCGGCAGAGGGGCAAGGGCTTTGAATAGCTCCCTTCCTTCCTCTCTGTAGCCGTGGGGGCCACTGCTTTGTGGTTGGGTGTTTTTTTTTTTCTTTCTCCCTGAAGTGGCCTCTTAAAAGGGGTACCTCCCTGCGGATGGAACTAACCAGTATTTAAAGAAGCATCTTTGTCAAGCCCCTTTTCTTTCTTGACTTTCTGGAACTTTGCAGACTCTCTAAGAGACAGCCATCTTTCCCCCATTCCAGGGAGACCATGACCCTGTTTGCAGTGAGCTACATCCTTCCTTGCAGAAAGTATTCCTCTTGCCCCATTTCCTGGCCCATATTACCTTGGACATGGCTATCCTTCCTACCTTGTGGAGGAAGGGGTAAAAGAGCCCTTACAATGAAGCTAACCTGTGGGGCCTGTTCACCTGTCACGGTCACTTGGCTCCCCTGGCTTCTTTAAACAGCACTTAAGTTTCAAAAGACATGGTAAGAGGTATGCTCCTTCCAGACTGACTTCATTGCTTCTGGTACCATCAGCATCCATGTGGCCCTTTTCCTCTAACAGTCTGGTTTCTACACCTTGACCTGCTTTGATTGAAGAACTACTGAGACTTCAGATACTGAACTGCCAGAAGTGGGGTGATGAGGCATGTTTATATTTCGTCATTACTCTTGGACCCAGATACTTTTCTGGTAACTCATGTTCCACAGCATGTTATAAGTGCTCCCAACCCTCTTTGTCCAATATCAGAGTGTGTGACATCTCTCATACCAGAGCCAGCTGCATTCTGGGAGCCAGCTAAATCTGTGTTAGACATGGTCCTGCCTTAAGACACTTGCAACCCAGCGACAGAGTGGCTCTAGAATGTAAACTCTTCCAAGGAGTGTCCTTTGTTCTTTGTTTTGTTAGTTAAGGAATCCCCTGTGCTTACCACAGTGGCTGGTATTTAAATAGTCAATAAAAATGTGTTGAGGAAATGAATGAACATATACAGTGTCCACAGATCAGGTCAAATGGGGAGAAGGATGTCAAATAGGGGAGTTTCCGAGGGGTGAAATATTGGTGGAGGAAACCAACAGGGCAAGTTGAAATTGGTTGATCTTTGGAATTTGTTGAGATCTCTGTTGTTGCCTTCTGCAGCCTTGTCTTTGAAAGCAATACCTATTTGAAAATAATAATAATAATAATAATAATGTATTTTAATCATCATCAGAGTTCTATACATGTCTGTGAGATCAAGCATTTCTGCTCATAGTAAGAAACTTGTATTTTCACCTAAATAATTGTGAGATTGAGTTAAACTGAGCAGAATTAGGCTGATTCTGAGCTATTGTTTTGGGACTACAGCTACTGAGATACTGTTCCTAAAATCAGTGCCAGTGCTTATCATTTACATTTTTATCTCAGTCTGTTTATCATCATCATCATGTACAGAGTCTCTTTCCTGATTAACTTCATATTAAAGTCTATTTTGTCTAATATTAATTTTGTTCTTTGATGGTTAGTTTTTTCCCTACATATAGTTTTAGCTTCATCTTTTGAAGAATATATAGCTAGGTATCATATATATTATAAATAAAACATGTATATAGTTTATCTTCTAACTGGTAAATTTGGTATGTTGTGATTTGTGATGGAGTTGGAGTTGGTATGTCATGCATGTGTGAAGATTGAAGAGTTGCTGTTGGCCATCATAAGGAACAGTCTGTCATAACCTTGTACCAGAAGGTACCAAAAAAATCTCAGTTCTCCTGTCACTGCCCATCAGTATTTAGATGATCTACAGGTTTTAACTCTTAACTTGGTACAACCTAGAATCACTAGAAAAGAGTCTCAACAGAGCAATTATCTAGAACGGGTTGGTCTGTAGGCATGTCTTTGAAAGAGTGTTTTGATTATTTATTGACCCAGCCCATGGTGGGCAGAAGCATTCCCGAGGCTGGGCCCTAAACTGTGCAAGAGTGAAGAAATCTTGCCAGGTAGCAAGCAGACAGCACGGACGCATTTTTTTTTTTTTCTTTTGTTCTTGACTGTGGAAGTGATGTGACTAGTTGCTTGAGTTCCTGCCTTGACTTTCCCAGAATGTTGGGCTATAATCTGGAATTGTAAGCTGAAATAAACTTCTCCCCAAATTTGCTTTTGATCAGGAAATTTTATCCCAGCAATAGAAAAGTAACTGCACCCAATGACTTAGGCTTGACTGTTAGCTTATGAGCTTCTGAGAAGCAATGCTCTATCCTCATGACAACGCTTCAGTCTCCCTGACCCGAAGCATTCTGACCGTCTAGGTGGTATATAACAGGACTGAGAGGGTTGCGGGGGTGGGGGGGGGGGGGGGGGGGGGGGGGGGGGGGGGGGGGTAAAAGAGGGAGTGTGTAGGTGGAAAGGAAATTGTGGCAGGAGGTGGTGTTGACTCACTGAAAGCATGGGACTAGAAAGGAAGGCTAGAAATAGGGTGGGTAGAGCAGTAGGTCTAATTGTGGTTCTTTAAGAGCCAGGTCAGGAGGCCAGGGGTGGGGGGGGGGGGAGAGAAGCGGGGGAGAGGGCGAGAAGGACATGTTTTCAGTTATCTGTGTTGTTTTCTGTGTATCCCAACTATAGCAATTGAACCATGAATAGAAATTGAATTGTGTTAGATTTTCGGGAGAGGTTTGTCTAATAAATCTATCATGTGCAGATGGTCCTTGATTTTACAATGATTTGACTTAGGAACTTTTGACCTTACTGCTATGTAAAAGGAATACATGTTTAGTTCAAATCATACCTAAATTTTTAGTGTTGATGTTTTATATTTTTAATGTATGATGGGACAAGTCAAGAAGAACTTTACTATTTTTATACTGATTTCCAAATGTTGGATCAGGCTTATGTTTTTTTAGGATAAATCTTACATGGTAATGAAGTATTTTTTTTTATTGCTGAGTTTAATTTGATAATATTTTGAGGGGGTACTTATAGTTTAATTTTTATATCCATGAAGGATATTAGTCAGTAGTTTCCTTTTTTTAAACTTTAAAATTTTTATTTATTTATTTGTATGTTTGTGTGCAAGTGTGTGCCGTGGCACTCATGTGGAAGTCAGAGGACAACTTTTAGGAGTCAGTTCTCAACTTCCACCATGTGAGTTCTGGGGATCAAACTTGGGTAATTAGATTCAGCCACAGCACCTTGACCCATGCAGCCATCTCACCATCCATGATGTCCCCTTCTTTCTATCTCTTCATCTGACTTTCACATGAAGTGATGTTGGTCTCATGACATTTCTTTAGGTCAGTGTATGTATTTAATGTTGTGTGACTTTGACAGTTTGTATTTTTTAAAGAAATTTGTCTATTTTGTCTATTGCCAGATTTGTGGGCATAGAATCATTCATAATATATCAAGAACCCCACCCTGCTCATGGCTACAGTTGCTGAATGTCCACAGTGACTCAAAAAATATTAAATGAGAAATTCTGATTAAGTCATAATGTTTAAATGGTATACTCTTCTAAGTAGCATGCTGAAGTTTCGTACTATCTAGCTCTGTCATTTTGTCCAGAATATCCATGCCCGGTTCTGTTTGCCTACTAGTCATTAGTGAGCATTTCAATTATCATGTACACATCATGTATAAATAGTTGTATCGGGCTGCTTGTGTTCAAGCAACCTATAACTTAGTTAACAATGACGCTAAAATGTGAACTTTTATTATACTACATTGTTATATTTGTTCTGTTGTATTATTTATAATTATTAACTTCTTATTGTGCCTGATTTGTAAATTAAGCTTTATCATAGAAGTGCATATATAGTGAAAAAAGTATTTTACAAAATCTGTTACTATTTGACATCCACTTGGGGTGAATAAGGGAAGAGTACTCTACCTTTTCAGTGGATGTAGGGACTGTAGTACTGTCTCATTTCATTCCTGAGATTTATAGTTTCTATTATCTCTGTTTTTCCTCACCAGCTTGGCTACACACTCATTAACTTTATTGATCTTTTTGTACGTCAAACTTAATTTCCTTCCATTAATTTTCTTCATTTCTTTTTCAATTTTATTTATTTCTGCCTTAAATAATTTCCTTCCGTCTGATGGACTTGGATTTAGTTTGGCTTTTCCCCTAGTTTCCTAAAGGGAAAGCTTAGACCACTGATTTGAGATTTTTTTCACTGATACAGATATTTAATATGTTTTCATATTCTTTCACTTTAAATTTCTTTTTTGAGCCAGGTCACATCAGATAGCCCAGACTGGCCTCATATTCATAATCCTCTTGCTTCGCCCTCCAGAGTGCTAGGTTACAGGTATGCACCACCATACGTAGCCGATCTAAAATGTCTCTAAGATTCCTTGTGGCTTCTTTTGAATCAGGGGATCTTTATAAGTGTACTATTTGATCTCTAGCCATTTTAGCAACTTTCCAGATATGCTCCTGTTGACCTTATTCAATTTAATTTTCTCAGAGGGCCTTAGTATGTTGTACCTCTTTGTTTAGTTTGATCACGTTTGTTCAGTGGCCCAGAATCTGGGTTCATTGGTGAATATTAACACGCGTACTTGAGAAGAATGTGCATTTGGTGTCTGTGGATGGAGGATTGAGTCACTCGGGTTAGAATACTGTGCCAATCATCCCATCTTCCCCTCTTTTCTGTCTACTTGATTCATCACTACTGAGCAGGAGTCTTGGAGCTTTCAACTATAGCAGCAGATTTTCCTAGTTCTCCTTTTAGTTTTAAGAGCTTTTCAATAAAGTATTTTGGAAGTCTATGTTAAATATTTGCATATTTTCGAGTTATTCTTTCTCTAGTGAACTGACTTACTGTGAAGTGATTGTCTTTATTCCTGGCAATGCTCTTTCTTCTGAACTCCTTTGTCTGTGTGCCATTTCTGTTTTGTTTAATTAGTGCTTGCACCTATACCCCTCAAAGAAGGTTTTTATTGTAGATAGTATATAATTGGGTCTTGCTTTTTTATCCCATTTTAATTAGTGTTAGACTGTTTTTATTTGCTATAATTATTAATATGGTTGGGATAAAATCTATCAGCTATTTTTATTTGTTTAATCTTTCTTTGCCTTTATCTTCTTCTCCTATCTGCTATAATATTAATTGAGAGGTTTTTGGTTTCACTTTCTCACCACCATTTTTCTGTTATTTATTTAGGACATACTGTTTGCTTTAGAACATCTGGTACTATGCTATAGCCCTTAAATGTTTGTTTGTTTGTTTGTTTGTTTTTTCCCTCATTCTTTTGTTTCTCTGTTCTTCAGTGGAAGGCATTTTATGTAGATTTATCTACAGGGTCATTGATTTTGATTCCTCAGTTATGTAGCATGCGTTGGCTAGTCTGCTGAAATGGAATGTGGACTGCTGGTTGACTGGGTTGGGAGGTTTGGGAAGGTGGGGGGCAATGGTGAGTATAGATTTTTTTTTCCTCAGGGATGAAGGTGCTCTGGTATTTATCAAGGTGATGGTTGCGTAAACTCTGACTAGAACAGGAAAACCCTACTGGTTAGTGTAAATTACATGAATTATTTCCAATAAAGTTATTTGTATATTTAGTTGTTTATTTACTTTAATCTTTAATGTTTTACATTTGGAGGCTACATTGATTAAAAAAAAAAAAGTTAAAAAACTCAGTAGAGGGGGTTGGAGAGATGGCTCAGCGGTTAAGAGCACTGACTGCTTTTCCAGATGGTCCTGAGTTCAATTCCCAGCAACCAACCACATGGTGGCTCATAGCCATCTGTAATGAGATGTGGTGCCCTCTTCTGGCCTGCAGACATACATGCTGTATACTTAATTAATAAATAAATCTTAAAAAAGAAAAGGGAAAAAAAAACTCAGTAGAAATCAGAGGGGAAAGACATCTTCCTGATGGTGCTGAAGAAGTATGAACAGATAATTTTGAAGGAGATGTTATTAAGTGGAGGTTGGCACAAGGTTCCATGTATTTTATTTTGTGTTGTATACTTGATCATATGTGTTGGGACATGGCTCTATCAGGTAGTAAGTTGTTCTTAGTCAGTTTATGTCTTTATCATCCATTGGGTTTTAATTCTTACAGATAAAATGTGATTTACACTTATTGGACTAAACAGATAAGATCTTCCAAGTCATGTCCTTGCTTTGAGCTTTCTCTAGTCTTTAAGCTCCTTTCTGCTTTTGTCCTGGGGTACCTGAATCACTCACTAGTGCTATCCGGTATTGCTACTTTGTATCTAGTGACCCAGTTGAAGGTTTCCATATGACTGTTGTGTTATGAAACAACACACAAATAGGGCTTGTAGAATGTTCTGCAAATGGAGAATGGAGGATATGCTCCATTTTGGAGGTCACTGAAAAATCATGTGGTAGCCTCCCAGCTCTTCCTTCTCTGTTGGGGTGTCTCCCACCTTTCAGAAACTCAGAACCTTTCTAGGTGGTTCTGGATCTTTCTGGTATGGCACAGCCACCAACCTATATTAAGTGAAAAAAGCAATGTGTAAAACGATGTGAACAGTATGCTGCCATTTCTATGTAAGAAAAATGGGACAAAAAACATTTGTCTCTCTTTACCATATTTCTACAAGAGACCAATGATATGGTTGACTCTGGAAGACACTTTGGTGTTAGCCACCTGGTGCCGGCGTGGTTATATATCCTTCAGTGTCTTTTCAGGTTTGAGCTGTACCAGTATGCTTTGGCTATTCAGAGAGAAGGGCATCATTACCTTAAGACAGAAGACTCCTCTCTGGTTAATCAAGTTGAGACTTGAATTAGTTCCTTAAAATGTGCCCCTTTCCTTTGTGTCTTAACTCTTGGGTCTTCACAACCCTTTCCAGGTGCTTTTGGTCATTTGCCTGCAATAGGCATGTGCAAACACCTTTCTTCCTCTCGAAGTACAACAGAAACTCTGCAGAGAGGCAAAGCAACAATTGTAAAGTATCTTCTGTGGCTTGCTGCCATATTTTACCCAAACTTTCTAGATGAGTGGTTTTCAGATTCAGGGCATCAGAGTCATAGGAGAGAGCATGTTGCTACATAGGCTCTTCCATGAAAGTTTCAGTTAAGCTGGTCTGAAGTGGACCCAAGAATCTTCAAGTCCAACAAGTTCCCATCCAGATAATGCTAACTTGGAACTGGCCAGAGTGTGAGGACCTAGCCAGGCTGAAATAGCTTCTCCTCTGATACGTTGGAGTAGAATTTGAGTGTCCCAGCTGCACCCTCCTTTGGACATCTGTAGAATCACAGTCAGGATAGGCATGTTTTCTTTCCTTGGGCATGTCTGTAGTTCACGTTGTTCAGCTGTCCAGCCAGCAGTCTGACAGGATCCTCCCTCCTCAGGTAGACAGTGTGGACTTTACCACCAGCAGACGGGCACAGCAGAAACCTGGCACCCTGTTTCTCCGGTACACCCCGGAGCAGACATTCTTGTGGTCTCTGCTGTCAGCTCCCAGTGAAGGTTTAATTGGTACTTAAGAGGGATGTTAGAAGAGGTCCACTAATTACTGATTCCTTCACCAGTGCTTCTTTGCAGGGATGCTATTAGCATCTTAGGAAAGTATTCTTTATAATGAATGTTCTGTTTAATGTAGGTAATTGGATCGCCTTCTCTTTGTCCTCAATTCATTAAGACAATCCATCTCACCACAAATTCAGAGCCCTCTGACCTCTTTGATCACCACCCTCCTCCCTTCCCACCCCCAGCAGGGGTGGTGATGGCAGTATAGTTTTCTTTTGAGAACCATGAGCTTTGTATTAGCTTCTAGACCCCTGTCCCAATACTGAAACAATGGCCTTTGAAAATCCAGGCTTTTGTATTTCGATGCTTTCTTGAAACATGCTGATATTAAAAGACACCACCTGGTAAATATTTCCTTCTATAAGTCCAGTGGTTTTCAGTCCATTGAAGTTCACTCTCATTCTGTAGAGAGGCCTTTAGGAGTTCACTCTAGAAGCCCTGTACCCCCATTCCTCTCATCCTCTTTGTACCAGGAGAATTATGTGACGCCCCCATTTTTTCTTTGCTCCCAAGTGTCAGGAAATTCAGGGATCGATGGAATTCTTGGTAGAGTTGAAAAATTAGCTGAGGACCAGCTTCTCTACAGTTATCTTCAAATAATCAGTAGCTTTATTTCATGTTTTCTTGTGACTTCAAGTCATTTGAAAACAGAAATATGAAGTGTCCACGGAACAGGGTATTTATGACGTGATTATGGAATGATGTGGGAATGATGGAGTGTCCAAGAGCCTGATCTAGACAGTGTTTGGGGTGGTGGTCCTGAGGATAGAGGGGAGGAATGGTGAGCTTAGAGGCATCTCTAGCTGGCAGATCACAGCAAGTGACTAGCGAGGATGAGTTACCAGCTCCACATGTCCTGGAAGAGGATCTAGGGTCAAGGAACTAATAATTCTTAAACAGCATATGCACCGGGCTCCATCTTTGTCTTTAAGGTCAAGGTCTTTCTGACTTAGCGAGTGAGAGAAGCAGAAATGCCCATCCTAATTCAGCTGCACTTGGTCCTGTGGCTAAACAGGACAAGGTTGGTACTTCCTGTCACATGGGCAGAGCATCTAGCCAGGAGACTGACACAGGCCGGGAAGTCCACCCATCCCATTATTTCCTCTCCAGAGAGCACCTCAAAGTGGGAAGGAAACCACCACTCTAGTGAAGGAGGTCTCTGGGCCTCCTGTGCGCTTTATTACGGGACCTCCTAAGGATCTTTCAGTGTGCAGCCCCCTGGCTGTGTGCTGTGGTGAGGGCCCATGTTCTTTATGTTTGCCCTTCATAAAGTAGCATGCCCCAGGAAAGATAGAAACAAGGTACAAAGGACAAAACCTGAGACTTGGGGAGACATGGCTCTCCTAAAGTTACTAGTTTCCCTCTTAATGTAAAACTTGCCTCCAGAGGGAGCAGAAGTCTCTGCAAGAATGTAGAGCGGGTGGACTCAGTGGGGCCGCCTTAATGGGAATTCTAGAGATGCAAAGGACACAGGCCCAGTCTGGCTGAGGGACACTCTTCTCTAGGCCATTTTTGTTCCACAGTGTATTTTCTTTTAGCCCTGGCAGCCCTTCTTACCGTGGCGGTATCACCCAAGCCTGGTCCCTGATTACCCAGGCAGCTTCTCCAGAAGGCCCCGTCACCCATCTCTGCCTTTTACTGCCTCTTACCTGCATGGCGTCAGCTCCCAAAGCCCTTCTCCCTCACCCCTGCCAGACCCTCTTTCCAGATCCTTCATCCTGACCAGAGCACAGCCCATCGGTCTTCCTTGGTGAAGAAGGCATCTCATTCTGGCTCTTCTTGGGACTGTTGTTTCGGAGCTCCAGATTCCTAATGCCCCACTTACTGTGCCCAGTGAGGCTGTTTTGAGGACAATATACTGTTCCTAGCTGCTCTTACACTTGGGCATGTCTGTCTCTGGTTTGTTTTTCCTTTCTCTTCCTCTTCTCTGTCCCACCCAGGTGGCTTCTGAGTGGTCTGCCTGTGCTGTAGTTCAAAACATCCCCTGGGGCTCACAGGGCAGGAAGCAGTTCTCCGGGGCCCTTCCTGGCTCTCCAGCTGGGTTACCACAACAGACCACAGGGAAGATGCTGGTGAGTCAGCAGGGTTTAAGTTCTGCTGTTGACCATTCTACCTTAGGTACCCGGAGAGCTGCAGAGAGGGGACTGTGTTGTGTCTTCCTGGTTCCTCTGGAGATCCTTCATGTGAGAGGATGCTTGGGCAGCCACCTGGGCAGGTGAGGGTGAAGTGATGTTTTAGAAATTACCTGTTGGTTCAGTGATACTGTTTCATGATGTTGTCTGTGTACTTGACCACAACATGTTGGCCTTGGCTTAGCCAGTAGAATGCTAGACCTGGTAAGTCCATGAGAACTATCATTGGGACCTGCTAGGAAACAGTTTAAAGGCCAGCAGGGTGGGGTGAGGCGGGGTGAGGAGTTTGGGGGGACACAGTGTTCTAGCTTCTATAGACTATTCAAGCTTGAATCCTGAAACTCCTCCTCCTCCTCCTCCCTGGTGAGGGCGCCCCTCTGATTGATTCTGCCTGCTTTTGAGTTCTCCTTTGCTTCTGTAGGGAGCAGACCTCCGTGGTTTATGGGTACAGTAGGACCCTGTTACTGAATCCATAACCACAGCTGGTTCTGTGGGGCCAAGCAGCTCCAGGTCTTTCCTGACTGTGAGCTCTCACAGACATGACTTTGCAAATGTGCTCACCCTCTGTTCAGGGAGAAGACTTCTGTAGTAGCAGGCACAGAGAAAGCCCATTGAATGCAGTTGGTGCCTTTTGTGGGCAATTGTACAATACTAAATATTCTCAGGTTTCAGAAATGTGGGTCGCCCGTTTGGTATTTGGTATACATAACCTGTATCATGTACATACTTTACTTTTTGTTATTTTCACCTGTGAGGAGAATAACATTAATAATGACAATTACCTCTGCCTCTTTCACCCTTCACCTTAGGGTCCATCTTAGTTTTGAGACAGGACCTCTCACTGAACCTGGAGCTCCACATGTTGGCTGGACTAGCTGGCCAGCAAGGCCCAGGGATCCTCCCATCTCTGCTCTCCCAGAGCTGGGATTGCTGTGCCCACCACTGGGCCTTGGTTTGAGCTGGGTGCTGGGGACTGAACTCAGGTCCTCAGGTTTACGTAGCAAGTCCTTTACTGATTACACTCTCTCCCTTGCCCTAGTTAGCAATCATATGGTCCTTGGGCAGTTTAGAAAGTCATGTCTTCACCCAGGGCCAGAAATGACTCCGATCCCATTCCTTTGACCTACATTTCAGTTCCCGGTTTTACAAACTGCTGATTGTGTGGGAGGGTCCATCCTCAGTGTCCTTCAATGGCCTCTGATACTGCCTAACAATAATAGCACATCGAACCACGGTTGCATATGCTCCATTGATAATCTCTTTCTTATGAAAGCACACATATTTTCTAGGACTTTGCTTCTTGCTAACTTGTATTCAAGAATGGAGTTTAGTCATATCTCTTTACAGGGTAAGCATTTTCTCTGAGCTCTTTTGTAAAGTGTTAATGTGTTCCTTTGCATGTTTCACATTGCCTTGCTCTTTTGTATTGCTCATGGCATTGGAACGTATGCATCCAGTGGATTATTTGTCTATAATATAATTCAAATATAATAATGTAATATTTGTCTATAATGTCCTCGTAGTAAATGGCTTTCTCTTGGGGCTATGTCTCAGAAGTCTGCTTAGGACTTTTATCAGTATTGTAACCATCTCTATGAAACATTGAGTCCTCTTTTCCAAAAAAGAGTATACAAATGACATGACCCGGCACCTAATCATTCATTCAACAAGCCCTGCTTTAATGTACTTTTCATTTTAGTACGAGAAGTAGGCAACAACTTTAAAGTTCAGTGGAGAACAGAGCAGTAGAACAAGAGAGAGAGAGAGAGAGAAAGAGAGAGAGAGAGAGCGCACATGTTTGTTTTATGTAGGATGGCCAAGTAGGACACCATTTCTGTGGAAGGAGACAGAGAAGCCAAGAGGAGAATGAAATAAGAAGCACGGGTCTTAGGAGATCTGGAGCGAGAGCTCTCTTCAAGCAAAGAACTTGGCAATTGCAAAGACCATGACGCTGGAATCAATTAGGTGTGGTTGGAGGAGCAGCCAGCTAACAGTAGAGGGGTGAAGCAGAGCTTAACAGGAAGTGGATTTTGACAGCAGGCAGGGCATCGTTACCTTTGGGGGTATTTACCTGTTTCCTCTACACCTGAGAGAGAGATGGTGGTCCTCTCACCCATCCCTTAGCCCCTTAGGCTGCACCTGTCTGATTTGTTTTTTTTTTTCCTTCTGCTCTTCTTCCTACTCAGATGGCCTTGTAGGCAATGGTAAGGACTTCGGATGTTATTCTGTAATTACTGAACTGCCCCCGGATGGTGCTGTGTCGGGTGTGCTGGTATCTGGCTGCTTCCTGGGGGTCTGCTATTCGGGAGGAGACTGGAAAGAAAAGCAGGTGGCAGGCTCTGCGGTGGGCTGTAAGCCTGATGTTGGTAGGCAGTGGCCTTAAAGGGATCAAAGAGTCAGTTGAAGTAAATTCTGGATAAGAGGCAGGGTGAATAAGATCCTGGATCTGACCACAGGGTTGGGGATGAGGTCCTTTGCCTGGGTGGAAACTGCTGCTGGAGAAAGATGTGGCTGGAGAGATGGGAAATTCTGTTGTGTTCTCATAGATAAATTAGTGGTGTTCTGCAGGCCTCTGGCTGTGACATTCTGGAGATCAGTGGGGAGGCTGAGAAGTCAGTAAGGGAAACTTTGTTTATGAGTAAATCTGTAGTACTGGATTAGGTCATCTAGGAAGTGACCACTTAGGGGCCAGGAAGAGAAAGTAGGAGGAAAATGGGAGAGTGCAGCATCCTAGAAAGCAAGGGCAGAAAGACTGTCAAAATAATAATAATAATAATAATAATAATAATAATAATAATAATAATAGCCATGTCAGTGCACTGAGATGCATCCTAACTCCATAGAAACTGGTAATGGTGCCCTCCAGGCATTACCAGGACATATCTTCTCCATTAGACTAGAAACTCCCTAATCCACTCTTCTTTTTGTGCTTGGAGCATTCACAGCTGTGACTTTGTTAAAAGGCAGGTGACTGGAGTCTGGAGATTGTAGGTAGGTGAGGAGATACTTTCAAGTGCTGGTTCTTAGTAACTTTTCTATTCTTTGGCATTTAATAGCAGCAGGTGGAGTAGCAGCTGGTGGTACCCTCTGTTGTTCTTATGCTCATACAGGCTTCAGACAGTGGGACCTTTAACTCCACAGGTTAATAGTTCTTGTGTAAGACTGGGAAGTTGTGATTCTTTAGCTCTTGGCAGTAAGCAGCTGGCTTTTAAAGCTTCTTAGAGGCCTAGATATTGGGATTCCTCAATTTGGGACTCCCCCAAAGTCTTTGCTTATAGGATGGTCTTTATTTATAGGAAGATGAGCATCACCAATGCTTACAGTAAGAATTTAAACTTATCATTAATCCTAAGTGACTTAAAAAAAAAAATCAGTGATAGCATCTATGTAATGCTCCCAGGAGAGTGGTCCCCCCTTGTCTGTTTCTACTTAACCACATCACAACTCTGTTGCATGAGCCATAAAGTGACGCTTGCTCTGTCTCCTTGGGGAGATTTACGGGGGTGCAGTGCTGACAAGGAAGGACCAGAAGAGTTTGGGAATGTCCTGAGTAGAAGGGATTGGATTGCAGAGAAGATGGAAGGAACAGGAAAGAGCACGCAGGTGTCACACTCCCAATTTAAGAAACCGTTGAACTCTAATGTGGTTGTGGGGCTCCAACCTGAGGATAGGGGACGTAGAAGAATCATGATGGGCGTTTGAATGCCCAGTTGATGCAGCCTGGCTTTTCCCACTTTCTGTGGTCCTGAGTGTGGCTGAAGAAGCATTGAGGAGCCCTCTCTGGCCTCCCTTGTAGGCTCTTTTCTCATAACCTCAAGCCTTACCAAGAGCAAAGCCCAATGGGACCTGTGTCCAGGAAGGGATTATAAGGGAGTACTTTGGGTCAGCTGTGACTTCCTCCTTTGATCATTAGTAAGTGTCTAGGGGAGTGACATGGGCCCAAGGAGCTGGCCATTTCTGATTGGAGGCAGTACCTATAACAGAACAGGCTTACAGATGCCTGCAGTTTGGAGCTAAGACAGAAGACCACAAACTGGGTGACTTATAAAAAACAGAGATTTATCTGTTATAGTCTTGGAGGTTGGGAGTCAAAGGTCAAGGGGCTGCATCTTGTAAGGACCCCCTCGCTGCATCATCTCATGGTGGAAGGCAGATGGGCAAGAGATCATAAGACCCAACCTTCAACTCATCTTCATGACAAACCAGTTTCCCAGATATGAGCCTCATGACCCAGTCCCCTCTGAAAGGTCCTCCATCTCGACATTGAAGTCAGGGTTCAGTTTCTAACACTGGAGCTTTGGGGAGATACACTCAACCATTGAACCCCTCAGAATTGGGCGATCTGAGAGTTAATTTAAATAAGGTTTCCTGGCATTTAGGAGAGTGGGGTAAAATTTGGGTCTAATCCTTTCTCTCTTTCACGAATGTAGCGAGACCAGAGAACTCTTAGTACCACAGGAAAGGACAGCAATATATTCTGATTGAAATGTTTATGCGTGCTTTGAAGAAGTGGAAGACCATCTTGGCATAGGGAGGCCCACCAGTTGAAAGTCCTCTGTAAACAGAGAAGATCACTGGTGTGGGATGAGGGCCCCCCTCAGAGCTCAAGCTGGTAGTAAACTTCCAGGCCCAGGGTCCATCCCCTGGAGTTTTCCATGGAACCAAATTATAAACCTTCCCAGACGACCCCTGATCAGGGGGCCTGATAAAGCCCAATCGTACTGCTGAAACCATGTCAACATTAAAGCGGCTTTTCTTCACTTGCCCTCCATTAAAAACATCACATATTAATTATTCTTCAAAAGAAAGAAAACTATGCTAAAGTTCTGCAAGTAACTCATGACCAGATGTTGAAGTCTCAGGATTTTAAAGCCATGCTTGAAAATATTGTAAGGCGTCTTTAAACAGTCAAATCTAAAAATAAAGCCAAAGCATTGAAAGGGTGAGTAATGGCATTTTATGCCACAAGTTTGACTGGATTATTTTATTTATTTTTGAACAAGAATCATAAGTTATAGTTTAATATTAGACGCTGAGACCTACATGTGCCCAGTTTTGTAATGTGTGGGTAGGTCATAAGAGACATCAAGAACATACATGATGGAGAAAACTGAAAATCTCCAGTAGCTTAGCCTAGTCAAATCTCAGCATCCACGTGACTCCTCAGCTGTAAATGGCTGAAGGCAGGAGGCAGAGAAGATGCTCATGTCCCATGTCTGGAGAAGTTGAGGAGCCACTGATGACTTCTTCATCCTTCAGTCTCCCACCAAGTTACCTGGAGTGTGTGCAATTTGCATTGGGAATTTCATAGCATTGCCTCTGACTCTACCCCTGCCTGCCTGTTCCTGGTACTGGATGTGAGTCTGGCAGTGTCTGCTTCCTCTGCAGCTGTCCCTCCACATCTAGGTGGTAGTGATTCTCAGCCAGATTTTCTGGAAGTATGTGGGCTGTTCTTACTTCTGCTCAACTACCCTAACTGGTGTCCTCTGGTCTTCAGCCATGTCATACCCTCAGGACATATACCTTCCTTTTCTGTGGAGTGTGTGTGTGGGGGGGGGGTTGCTGGGATAAGATGTCTGAGTGAAAATCTTTTTTCCCCCCTTTGGTATTTCAAGACAGGGTTTCTCTGTAGCTTTGGAGCCTGTCCTAGACTAGCTTTGGAGACCAGGCTGGCCTCGAACTCACAGACATCCACCTGCCTCTGCCTCCTGAGTGCTGGGATTACAGGTGTGCGCCACCACCGCCCGGCCTGAATGAAAATCTTGTAGGCGAACTTTTCTTTCTAACCTGCCAGTTCCCAAATAACCAACACGTAGACTTATTATTAATTGTAAATTCTCGACTGATAGCTCAGGCTTATTACTAACTAGCTCTTACAACTTAAATTAATCCATTTCTATTAGTCTACATTCTGCCACGTGGCATTACCTCTCTCTCATCTTGCACCTCCTGTTTCCTCTTGGTGTCTTGCTGGCGACTCTTCTCACTGGGCCCTTCTTCTTCCCAGTGTCCTTAGTCTGATTCCCCCGCCTAACCTTATCCTGATCAGCTGTTGGCCACACAGCTTCTTCATTAAACCAATCACAGTGTAATTCACACAGTGCACAGAAGGATTATTCCACATCCAAGTCTAGACTTAGAGGAAGGTTCTGCCTATCTGGTGGAAGGACAGAGTGAAGCAGGAGGACAGACATTCCCAGCAAGAGAATTTAACAGGGGACCTTCAAATTAAAAAGATTAACCTGTTGTTGTATGTTTTTTGCTCTTTTGGGGGCCCGCCACCCAGTTCCCAAATAAATCACACACGGAGGCTTATTCTTATTATAAATGCCCTGCCTAACTTGGCTTGTTTCTTGCCAGCTCTTCTTAACTTAAATCATCATATCTATCTTTTGCCTCTGGGCTTTTCCAGTTCTCTGACTTCTGTCTTACTCCTACTCTGTGGTTTGCTGGGTAGCTGGGTGGCTGGACCCTGGAGTCCTCCTTCTCTGGCTACCTCTTTCTTCTTCTCTTCCCCAGATTTCTCCTCCTACTTAACCTCTGTACCTGCCAGCCCCACCTATTTCTCTCTCCTGCCTCACTATTGGCTGTTCAGCTCTTTATTAGACCATCACGTGTTTTAGACAGGCACAGTCACACAGGTTCACAGAGTTAAACAAATGCAGCATAAGCAAAGGTAACACACCTTAAAATAATATTCTACAACACTAACCTTCCTAAAAAAAAAAAAAAAAAAAAAAAAAAAAAAACAGCCTCACAAAAACCTCAAATGGAAATTTGGATTAAAATCAAGATGAGAATCAACATGAATAAATAAGGATTTTTAAAGTCCTTCGGTTAGGTTTTGTTTTGTTTTGTTTTGTTTTTAATGGCTAAACATGGACAGGATATGATGGGGTTGGTGATTTTCTAAGATAAAGACTGGAGAAAGGAAGTTTATTTTATTTTGCCACTGTCTTTTCTATAGGCTATTTTCATCAACTATAAAGAGAGCGAGAGTTCATCTACTTGCAAACCAAGGAGTTAATCTGCCAATTTCTTGGTTTCCGGCAGCAGAGGAGATTTGTGGGTTAGAGATAATGCACTTTATGATTAGCAACAAAAACAACCACCAGAGCATGAGCATTTTCTTACATTGGTTCTTTGGGCTCCAACCCCCATAGGTTGTTGCAAAGAAGGCATGAGTATAGTTGCACCATAGTGGGATGGTGGCAGGATGGGGGACCCTAAGGACTTTGAATCTTTTCTAAGAGCCAATAAGTACACTTTCACTTTGCTCCATTGGAGGGTGTGTGTGTGTGTGTGTGTGTGTGTGTGTGTGTGTGTGTGTGCGCGCGCGCGCGCGCGTGTAACTGCAGTGTGTCCCTTTCTTTTCTGAGCTGTTGAGTATACAAGTAGTCTTGAAAATTAAGCCTGGCATGAAGGCCATAAATGCCTCTGTGGGTAAGATATGCAGAATTGTGAGACACAGGGAGAAGGGGCCCCCAGATGTATCAGTAATAGGAAAGGAGAGGATGTGAGTGTTTGTGCATCCTTGCTGTATAAGCAGGACTGACCAGGGACTTCTGTCTCATCCTTTGTCTCATCAAAGATCTTAGGCAGTCTCCTTGGGACTGTTATGTTATTGATGAAGAGTCAGTGAGTAGGGACAATAAAGTACCAGATGCAAGGCATTGGAGCAGGGAGTAGCAAATACTGAATTAGATGCCGATCAAGTGACAGGTACAGTTCTCAGAGTTCTCCATGAGTGGATGTATTTGATTCTCCCAACCAAGATGACCAGGCTGGGGAAACTGAACCTCAGAGAGTGATGGAGCTGGGATTCCAGGGTATGCATCCAACTGCTGTGCCATGGTGTTCTTTCTTTGGTCTTCAGGGTCATGGTAGGTGTGTCGATGGTGTGGAAGGAAACAATGCCAAATGGGAATCATTGAGGGGACCGTGTTTAGTCTGAAGAAGGTTCAGGATAAATGAGAACTGTCTTCAAATAGTTGGAGGCCTGTCTTCTAGAAGAGTGGCGTTTATTTTTTGTGGTTGCAGGAGACCTTGATCCGGTGATGGGGAAGATATATCATGGTTCAGTAAATGACAGACTGTCTCCTGACACGGTATGGGAAGGGGCGACTTGTGGGGGAAAAGCCTTATTTGTGCAGGACTTTCTTGGTCATTCATCCACGTATGGACGACCTAGCTGGGGTCCATCAAGATCCCCATAATAATAAACCCCTCTGTTTCTCCTCTCTAGAGGAGCGAGGTGATGGAAGAGGTCTACATGATGTGTTCTAGACCTTTCCTAAGAGAGTTGCCCCTGCCTTCTGTTGGTGTTCTTTATGGACAGACAGGGTTCCTTTGTGTCTCATTGTAGCAGGTGTGCAGTCCCTGCTACAGGGTCTAGAGGGGCTAATGTCAGCTAGGTCCTTGGTGCTGAGGTCCCTGGTATTCTCAGGTTGTTTTCAGGGGACCCATGGGATCTTGACCAAGTCCTACTTTGAACCTTGCTGAGGTTGGGCCCATCCCTTCTGCCAGCTGTATTCTCCATGCCCAGTTAGGAAAAACAGGATTCCTTCACTGGGTGGGAGGCTATGTTAGGTCTCCTAATTGTATCTGTGGTTCTGTGATTCACTCTTTCCTTATCAAATGGCCTGAACTCCAAAAAGCCAGCAGTAACAGGTGTCGGGGCCCAGCCTCTCTGTAGTGATCTGGATGTGCCCCCTGGAAACCCCCTGGTTTGGGGTGGCCCTAGTCCTAGCTGGAAGACTGGCACTAGACCATGGAGTGGTCGAGAGAGGAGTTTGGGGAGCTGTGAGGAATCGGAACAGTGGCAGCTGACTTCATATCTGTTCCACTTGGCCAGCACGGTTCTCTGTTGAAAGGGAACGGCTCCCCAAATGTGGTCTTAATTAGCGTGTGCATTTTTTTTAAACACATGAACCTTTATCAAAGGGGTTTAAAAAGTGCTGCTTAGACTGGTGTAAAGGGCACAGTCGAGAGCTGATCCTGAAGTAATGTCTCTGCTCTCCCAGATGCCAGGAGGAGCTAAAAATATAGCTCTGAGGAATTCTTGGTTTTTTGGACCCATCTCCTCCTTCTCTTTCAACATCCCTCAAGAAAGTGAGAGAGAGAAGGAGTGGGCCAAAAAGCTCTAATTATCCAGTCTGCTGACATTGTTTTTATCTGCACCACTGATATTAAATCTGGACAGCATTCCACTGACATCACGGTGCTAAGAACGACTTCTGCAAAGTTGGGCCTTTGTCTTTTTTGCTGGTCGCGGCCAACGTTCAGTTCCCACCCTCCCACAGACTTCTGGAATTCCGTAATGCCCAGTGGCACTGGGAATTATCTGTCTGGATATCATCCTTGAGGAGAGTCCTGGAGCTGGCTGTGCTTGTCCTCTGGTCCCATTTCCCCAACTCAGCTTGACCAGTTGTGCTGGAGATCTGGCACGTGCTCATCATTGGAGCCATCTGGACTTGGCAGAAACCTTTTACCATATTTCCGTTACTGGCAGCCATGGAAAAGGAAGAGAAAGATTTTCTAGGTTTTTTTTTCTTCCTCTTTTTTTCCATCCTTTCTGAATACTTTCATCATATCCTTACCTTTTCCTGGACAGTCAAAGGCACCTTCACTTTCAGTCTCTGGCTGTGGAACTTTCTACCTGGTTTCATGCTGTCAACCACCAAACAGTTGGTTTATTTAGCGCCAGCTAAGTGTTTGCCACTACAGCTAGACCATGTTTAAGAAGGGCTTTCAATTATCCCTGGCACAGTGCTAGAGAATTTGCTCCTCACAGCCATCTGAAAGACAGGATGTTACGATATGGTTTAGACATAGGAGTGTCCCTAATAGTTCCTGTCCTGTTTCCAGTATGACAACTTTTAAGGGTTGTGGGGCCATGAAGAGGCAGAGTCTAGTGGTAGGACTCTAGGACTGGTCCCTTCTTACTCCCTGGCTTCTGATCTTGTGATGTGATTACTCCCTAGTAATAAGTAAGTAAGTAAGTAAGTAAGTAAGAAAGAAAGAAAGATTGTGGGCAATCTTTCTATTGTGATGCCGTCTGCCATGGTGTCCTCACTAGAGCCAGTATTATGTTGTTTGGATGTTCAGCCTCAAAGTGTGAGCTAAGAAACCTCATTACTTTGTAACTGCCCAGCATGAAATGTTTTGTTATAATTATGGAAAACTGACTACAACATTTTCCCTGTCTTACAATTGAGGGCAAAGGCCAAGGGAGATAAAAAAAAAAAAAAAATTGCTGAAGTTCCCAAAGCGGAGCCAGGATTAGAAACCAGGTGGTGGGGTGCCAGAGCAAGTTGACTTCACTGTCTGATTCCCTCGCTGCCACACATACAAGAGGAAGTCCCGTCAACGTACGTGACACACTGCTGTGGGAACAGTGCTCCCCCAGCCTCCCAGTGAGTGTCCATGTCTCTGTAGAACTTTGTCATCATGAGTGTGCATTAAGGGAAAAGTCCAGAGATGTACAAATCCCAGAACTGTCCATAGCCTGCACCAGGAACCCAAAACATTTGCTGCCAGCACCAGAGCCTGGCTAAGCAGGGGCTGCTTGGTCCTTTTGTTCATTGCTGTGTCTCCGGGGACTGGCCGCTGCAAAGTGTGAGCTCTGCAAACACATGTGATGAACCAGCAAACCTGAAACAAAGCCACTGCCATTGTTACAGGGAGACAAAGGGGACTGAAGGACAGCTTTTAAATGATGCATGTTTATGAACTCTCTGTCTTCTCTCTTACTTCACTAGCTGGGTGGGAGCCTCGTCACAGTGGGTACTTGGGGACCCAAGTCTTAGATAAGGTTTTAGCAGCTTATGGGTCTTGCTGGAGTAACCTTAGAAAAAGAGATGTACCTTGAGGTAGAGTAGGAATCACTGGAGTGGTCCCCAGGAGGCCTCCTGGAACTGTGTCCCTGGCAGGCTTCCATAGGAAGGCAAAGGCCGTTTTGCTTGATAACAAGAGTTGTTTTGAACCTTGCGACCCTTGACTTTGGATCCTTTTTCCTGTCTTGCTCAATACTTGACTCATTCCCCAAGTCTTACCTAACTTGGTTGGGTATCTTATATGCACATCACCTCACATGTGGAAATTCCCAGACCTAGTTCTTAATCTGGGCCCTGGCACTGGGTCACGGAGAAGTCAAAATGTTAAGCACTTTAAATCAGTTGTTAAATTTTTTGAAATATGTACTGATAAATAATCTAGAAGAAAAGTTTTATGTGTAAAACTGTGCCTTGAAGTGTCTTTTGTGAAATTACAAGCAGCCTTAATGTTAAATAAAAAGAGCACGATCAGCAGAATTATAGTTTATCCATTTGATGGAATATTTCAATAAGATTTATGAAGAATGGTTTGTATCAAGGAATAAATTCATTGTTGAGTTTGTTGAAAAGGTTATATCCATGTGTATGTATTATTTTGTTCTTAAAGTATACATATGGAAGTTAATAATATATATTGTTTACAGTGTACTAGGTAGGGTGGTTTTTTTTTTTTTTTGTCAAATTGAAACAAGTTATGGTCATTTGGTCAAGGGGAACATCAACTGAGAAAATACTTCCCTAAGACTAGCTTGTAGGCAAGTTTGTAGACCATTTTCTTGATTAATGGGTTATGTGGAAGGGCCCAGAGCATTGTGAGCAGTGCCATCCCTAGGCAGGTGGTCCTGTGTTGGTTGTATAAAATAGCACACTGAGAAAGCCATGAAGAACAAGCCAGTAAGCAGTGTTACTCTATAGTCTCTGCTCTTATAGTCAGTGTTTTATCACAGCAATAGAAATCACACTAAGACACACACACACACACACGCACGCACGCACGCACGCACGCACACTTGCGCTCATGAGAGAGAGGGAGAGAGAATTTATGCTATCAGAAAAAGAAGTAATTCTATTCACAATCAGACTTTCAGCAAATACTTGTTTGCTTATGGACCGTAACAGAAGAGAATGGTACAAGTAATTGGCATGAGTTTGAAGTCTATGCAGAGTTTGCAAAGAAGACAGTTGGCTACCTAGAGGAGGAGCAAGGATAGATATGAGAATATATCCAAACATAACCCAGTATATGCATAGTCTCCTGTGCCACAGGCATATTAAGTGTGGCCAGAAGAAGGCAAAGGCAGACAGAGTAAACATCTTTGAAGTCATCTTACTGACAGACTTAGAGAGGTTGTCTTAGACTGATTTGTATGGTCGTAACTGGGTCATTTTTACCACAGATTAAATAGTTTATAATGAATAGAGGTTTATTTAGCTTATGTACCCAGAGACCCACCAGAGAACATGGTGCTGGCTTCTAGTTGGCACCTGTGAAGGCCTTCTTGCTTCATCATAACAAGCTGGAGGAGGGGGGGAGTCATATCTCTCATCCTCTTCTAAGGCTACCAATACCACCATAAGGGCTGCACCCTCACGGCCTCATCTAATCCTACTTAATTTTTCTCAGTTCTATAAATACTGTTCACATGTAAATATTGGCATTCGGTATACAACACATGAACTTTTGGGGGCTCATGGATATGCATGACCAAAATGAACAGAAAGGCTGAGCACCAAGGTCCTGGGGCCAACCCAGATGGAGGCCCACAGCAACCCAGCCTCAGTTAACACCAGCTGAGACTAATGCCAACCATACATGTGTCCAGCTGTCAAATGAACCCTTCATCCAGAGTGTGACCGTTTCAGTGGAGAAGGCATAGGGTGGGGCCACTGTCAGCCAGTGTTGGGGAAGACCATGGGAAGGAAGGAAATCTGGGCAAGATAAAGTGGGTGGTAAGGGGGTGTCCTGGCTTTTTCTGACACACTCATGTCACCGTGGAGAGGAAGGAGTGTCTGCCATGCTCTTTCTGCCTCTCACCTTGTTGGTGCTCAACCAGGGCCTTGCAGGTGCTCAGTAAATACATGATGACTCTGTGTGGACAAAATGTGTCGCTGTAGGTCCTTATTCTCCCTGCTGTGTTGAGAGCGCAGACCTGATAGGCTTGGCTCTCTTGGCCCAAGTGAGCAGTATACAGACAGCTCTAAGTGGGTAAGAGAGTCAATCTTAGCTAGCCCTTCTCCAGGCCTCTAGATAACACCAGTGGCCTCAGTAGTTGGATCTGGAGGAAGAGTCCTTTGGAGACAAACGATAGGAACTGATGAGGTTTCAGAATGTTTGTGTTTGAGGTGTGCATGCTTGTGTCTGGCTGCTGTTCGTATGTGTTCCTCCCTGGTGTACCAAGTGAGTCTGGTCATCAGCAGAGTGATAGGCACTCTCTGAAGCTCAATGCCTGGGACAGTCACCCTGTTAACCCTTCATGCTGCTGTGTGCTGAGAGGATGAGGAGAGTGTAAGCTGCCCTCCACAGAGCAAAGATCCTTCCAAGGCTGGAGCTCACGTTCAGGCTGGGAGGATACACTCCTAGGATCCTATGCTGCTACATCCTTGGGGTAACATTTATTGGTGAAATTGTTAAGGCCACTCCACGTTGTTAAAAGGGAGGTTTATTTTGTGGGGTAACTTACAAATGAAGGGATAGGTTGTAGGGTCTGGCAAAGGTATGGCACAGTCCGGCGGTGTTCTCTGGAGAACTCTGCTCAGTCTACCTCCAGCGTCCAGGGTCCCAGAACCAAGAGAGACCTCTCCTCTTGATCCTGGGTCTTCAGCTTCTTCCCTCAGCCCCGCCTTGTGGGCGTGGCCATTACCAAAGCCTCAATGGGGATTGAAACTTCCAGGCCAAGGCTGGGATGGCTACCCACTACACACATTATAGATCCAACCTTGTGTAAGGACACTTCTCCACATCCTGTCCCTGAAACTTGGGAGTCTAGCCTTAAGCCAGTCCTTTCTCCTTAGGCCTCGATTTTCCTATCAAGACAGAGAATGTGAGGCAAGAGCTTTTGAGCTCTATGGCTGTGTGTAGTCTAGAGGTGATGCCAGGTCAAGACAATAGGACCTGTGAGCTTAGTCAACTCCCTAGTGTTCCTCACAGCACCTCTAGCAAAGTGACATTGCCACCAAGGGTCTGAACCTTAGAATCAAGAAACCTGAGCTCAGACTTGGCTCATAATTAGTGGCTGGTACTTATGGCTTTGAGATTTGGGCTATATTGACATCTAAAGGAATTGCTTTGAAATGGAAATAAACTTAGGCTAAAAGTCCTCTGTAGAGAGCTAGCTCCCCAGAAGGAGTCAATAAATGATTACTTTTATCACAGCAATATATCCTGTTGCTTAACTGGTCTGGACCTTAGGTTTCTTTTCTACAAAGCAGGAAGGTTGGCTTGGTTCAGGCTTCTCCAACACTGCCACCCTTGGGGGTAACAGAAGAATAACGTGTATCCTGGGGTAGGATTTGAATCGCAGCCTCAAATAGCAGGCACAAAGCTTAGCATTGAGATAGAAACATCCTTGATGAGTTGCCAGATTCATTCACAGGTGGTATGCTATAAAATAAGCTGATTTTAGTATAAAAACAATCCCCCAAACCTCTGAGTAGGATGAATGTTCTAGAACAAGATGGCCATATGTAGTCCTTCTGTAGTCTTACAGATAGAGATGGGGTTGGGTGGCTTGGATGGTCTCTCCTTCCGGTGCTACTCCTGGTTCCTAAGGTACATGAGTCTTCACCAAAGGTCTGAGGTTGGTGCTAAAGAACCCTGAAGGTGCCTCAGAGAAGCCGGCTCCCTGTGTTCCTGCCCCAGGTAGGCTGGATCTAGGATGAAGCAGAATCAACAGAAGGAGGAAGTTAGAGAGTGTAGCAGCCAGAGGAGGAGCAGGGCTGTGTCTGAGCCTGACTTTATGCCCCTGGGCTGATAGGGCTGGCCGGCTTGGGTTGGCAGTCTTCACCACCCTAGGTGAATTCCAGCAGACACTAAGCCATTGTTTCTCATACTTACCAGAGGCTATGGCAGAGACAACAAAGGGTGAGCAGCTTGTAGAAATGTAGGGCTTGACACAATGTCATAGCATGCTCCTGCAGCTTTGAACAAACACTGGAGGTCAAGGTCAGTCCTGGGCTTGTGCCCAGCAGCAGAAGGAGCAAGGAAGGGTCTCAGAGCAGCATAGCAAAGCTTTGGGGGAGAGCACAGAGATTTCCATAACTGTGATCCGAGAACATGTCTGTGTATGTAGAGGAGCTGTTCACTGACCGTAAGGTCAGCCCTGCACAGACTGGCCACTGGGCACATGTGCTCTCTACCTCAGTTGTGAAATGTTGAAATGACCTCACTCGTTGGGGACATTTACCTGGGCAGGTGATATTAGTCAATTTTGTACTCACTAGCTATCATGACAATGAAGTCTAATGGGATCCCAGCAAACACTGGAATTTTTCTTCTGGCGTGGTGATTGTTATATTAAGAGTTCAAGCCAAGCATGATGACTCATGCCTGTAATCCCAGTAGCCATGAGGCAAGAGATTTGCCTCAAGTTCAAGGCTAGCCTGGGCTAAAGTGGGAGGCACTTTCATAAAACTGAAAGAAAAAAAAAAAGATTGAATAGATCTCTTCAGTTCTTCTAAACAAGTTACCAAATTGAACCAGGATTTGGAGTTTAGAAGCCTGGACTTCAGTTCTGTTTTATTACTTTATGGCCTGATAGTGTTTGTTGAGTATGTCACCTGTATCAGAGTTACCACAATGAAATATCGGAGGCAGGCCGACTCCAGAAAGATGCTATTCCTCTCACTGTCCTGGAGCCTCTCAGCCTCCTGTGAGGTTGGAACCGACAGTGGATGTGGTCGCAAGGTGAACGTTGTAACAGAAAGCCAGAGTGATTTGGGAATCTTGTTCAGTCTTGTAAGGACTTGTGTTAGTGAGAGCCGAGGGGTCCCAAGAGGACCCCCTTAATCCCTTCCTAGAGCAGGTTTCTCAATGACCTGGACTCTACCTTTTAAATGTCTTCCTGTCTCTCAGCAGCACCACCCAAGAGATGGAAACTCCCAATATGGGAAGTTTGGGGAACACACTCAAACCATGGCGAGACCTTAGGGTTCATATTTCCCATCAACAAAATGAAGGTAAAATATTTTTATATGTTGTGAACTTCAAGTGTCAAGTCTTTTTCTCTAAAAATGGCATCTGTTCAATGAGCTGATGTTAACCACCTCATGACTCTAAGAGCAGAATATGAGGCAGCTTTATAATGAGCACATTCAAACACTTCAGGTATTTCAGAGTGGCGAACACGGTCGTTCACAGAATATGCAATGCTAATAGCCTGAACTGAGATTTGACTAGGAAAGCATTTCATAAGTCATTGAAACGGTAGTTAGCCTTCAGTAAAAACTCTTTTGGTAGTATTAGCAAACAGCACTGTTCTCCCTGGAACGCTCTACACCTAGTCTCAATCTACACCTGGTCTCCAGCAACTCGATGACTGTGTTTTTCAAAACTCCTTTTTGCCTATCCTTTAGCATATGAGGTTCTGCTCTTCTAGGTACCCATCCCCAGATCAGTTCTATATAGACTCGCCTCCTTGGACTGCAGTGCCCCTGTTCTCTAGGGCTTCTAAATCCATCCTTATTCCAGTCCTTACTCCTCCCACTCTTGGCTCTCATTTCCTTGTCTGTAAAGTCAGCCATGACTAAATGATGTAGGTTCCCTCATTGTGTGACGTTCCGCAGCCCAGCTGCATTCTAGCGGGCTAAGAGGACACTCGGACGTACAAAATGAGAGTGATGCTTGTTGTCTAATCAGTGATACATAATGAGTAAAAACTGGTCAAATTAGGGGCATGATAATCCTCCTGTCTTGGGGTGTAGGGAGCTGGGGATCTCTGTCTAGTGCCTGGGTCCATAGTCTCTAGTGAGTTGCTCCCCACAATCCTGGATTGGCTGGGGTTTTTTTGTTTGTTTTTCCAGCCTTTCTGCCTCTCATAGTCAGTTCTTAAGACAAGAATGAAGAAAGGAATACCTTCAAGAAAAGGAATGCATCCCATTTACTTCACAAACAAATGATAATGCCCAGATGCCTGCCTTCATTCGAGGCTACTCCGGTCCCTGCCCAGAGGGGTGGATGAAATGAACAACATCAACTGTAAGAACTTAGTCTAAGGCCCTGCACACAGGAACTGCTCACCGGCACAAGAGCAATCGCTGGGAGTTCTCTGTCTCCTCACCTTCCACCCACCTTCCTTCTCTAGGGAGGCCTCATGGGTTGCACTCACCTGGAAGTTGGCTGTGGGCTGAGACCTGGGATAACTGCAAGGGGAACTGCCCCCGTCCCTGGGCCACTCTTCAGTCTCCATGGCCCGTGCTGGTGTCTCACAGGTGCGCCTCCAGTTTCAGGAGGACCTGAGTGATTTGGCGTCCTGGCTTGGGAATCCTGTAAGGTGGCCCGAGCAGAAGTCAGGTGGCCAGGCTCTACCTGCTCTAATGGTTTTCCCCATAACTTGTCTTACTCTGGGTTGGCTCCTCAAAGTGGGCCCTTTCCTGCTGCTCATGTCTCCTGTGGTGAGCTGGCCCATCCTAGAGACACAGACGCAGTAGGTAGGAAGATGGTACAAATGGCACAGCTATCTAGGCTGGGGCCGTGATGACCAGGAAGTGGCTGACTCTCCCATCTGCTCACCCTCAGGTTCTGGCTCCCGATTGCTCCTGTGGGGCAGCGCCTCCTGAACCAGGCCACATTTCTCCTCCTTGTTTCTGTTTATAACACCTGTAGCAGATCCTTGTCAATGACCATAGCCCTTCAGCGGCGAGTGGTAGCCTTATTCTGCAGATGCAGAAGTTAAGGCTTTTGAGATTTCTCACTTGACTCGGGTACTTAGTCCTGGTTCTCCCTTAGCTGGCCATTAAGAACCATTTAAGTTTGAGGCTTTGGAGCTGACCTGAGTAGGGCCAGCAAGGGGATGGAGAAAGAATGACACACAGACACGCACACAGAATAGCTGAGGTCAGGTGGGCTGTGTACACTCTGATGGAGTGGCACCAAATCGGAAGTTTTTATTATGTGCAGCACAGGGAGAAGTTAGCTAGGTTCTGTAGACAGCAGTCTCCGGCTGTCAACATCCTGGAGAAGAAAGCTGCAGCTGCTAGTCTCTGCACATATTGGCCAGTCGTTTGTAAACACACATCGACACTGGGACAGAACCAGAGGAAGGCTTTGCCATTCCCATGGGTCTGAGGCATTGGGTCCTTGGCATGACTGTGCCCATGTTATATTATACTTTCACTCAGCACTTTATTCATTCTTCACACATTCACTCAGGCTTCCTCAGCTCCCCACATGTGTTGGTTTGTTTCCTGGCATCCCAGGTCTGAGGCTGCTATGATATCCCTACCTGGATGTGTGCATTGCTCAGCCCATGGGGTTCAGTGAGAATACAGGATATAGACCGGAGGAAGGAGGCACAGGAGATGTATGGTAGGAGCTCAGCAAACACACTTGACACCCCACACTTCCTTCTGTAAGGTGATGTGTGCTAACAAAATGTGTGAACGTGAAGATTGCTGCTAGAATGTGTATTGGAAACCAGGGTTTCTAGTTCAGGCTTTAGTTTCATTAGATATGACTTCAATTGCAGAAAGCTTTTCTCAACCTTTTCTTACTAAACTCCAAGTTAAGTGGGAGTCCCAGCAGGACGCTGTGCCGTTCTCACTGTGAGAGTGTGTAGGTGGGTATGTGTATTTGTCAGATCAGTGTGTGTGTGTGTGTGTGTGTGTGTGTGTGTGAGAGAGAGAGAGAGAGAGAGAGAGAGAGAGAGAGAGAGAGAGAGAGAGAGAGAGATATTATACCCCCTTTTAAGACAACCCCCAAGTAACTCTCTGCCAAAGATGTGGGTCCTGCCCAGTGTGGCCCTCTGCCCTGCTGATATGGTTTGGCTGTGGGCAGCTGTGTGTCTTTCATGTGTGTTCCAGGAAGAAGGCCTACGAAGCTGTGGGGAGGGAGCTGTCTGGTGGATGGAGGAGAACTCAGTGGTGAGGGACGAGTGCAGGATAACCTTGCACATGTTCATGTGGGAACATATGGACCTGGGTCCAAGCTGCTTATGGACACCACTAGGGGTGGTCCTGCCCACAGTGAGCTGGGCTCTCCCACGTTAGCTGTCAGTAAAGAAAATGTACTACAGACTTGCCCACAGGCAAATTTGATGGGGGTATTTTCTCCATTGAAGTTCGTCTTCCCAAGTGACTCTGGCTTGTGTCAAGTTGGCATAGAACTAGCTAGCATAAGAAGAGTGACTTGTAAACTTTTAAAATAAAAATTTTTATTGGTTTATGGAATACACATGTATTTGTTTCGACGGTATTTTGTGTTGTCAGTATAATATACATTGGCAATACATCATTGACTAAAGAAAGCAGGCGTGCCCTTATTCTGGTGTGGCTTACTTGCCTCTAGGGACACAGATGGTATTAATTAAATGGTCACTCCTCTACGTGTCTGCCAGCTGTGATGTATGGGATGAAGACAATGTCAAGGATTTGAGAAGTGTGCCTGTCGCAGGACCCAGACTTGTCTTTGTGGGGCCAGAAGTCTGTGTAGTGTGTCTGGTCGGGTATTTTGTTCCTGGGCATTTGTTTTGTTTTGTTTTTTTAACTCAAGTATAGAAATTTAAAGACTGCTTTTCATGTGAATTTCCTCCCACATCCTGATCCATGGTGCTAATAATTGAGGATTATAGCTAGCATTCAAGTCGTGGGCCGTTCCATGTGCTTGAGGGAACCCTCAGGCTTCAGATATGTCTTCCATGCTTTTAGCTAAGATATTGTCCCTGGTTTTGTCCAATTTAAAATAACTTTCCAGTCACGTGGTTCAAACCAAAAGTCCAATTTGAGAAGGCTTGGGATGGACTCCCTCCATTCTCTGTGAGCAGCTTTGGTTCTAGAAATCGCTTCCTCTTTAGCAAAAAAGGTTTTGGGGTATCTCCAGGTGCTCAATCTTCCAGAATCTTTTTGGCCAAGGACCTGAGTGATTGAAAGCTGTTTCCATAGTGCCAGTCTTGGGCTTCTTAGTTTTCTAGTCACACTGATTAAGTTTGTGGTCTTGAAGAAGAAAGACAATGAAGTCAGAGGTTGATTTACACTTGTCCTCACTTGTTCCTTAAAGCTGCACACCACTGCTCAGAGACAACCACCATTCCCTTGAATCTTGGGTGTTTGAAGAAGGCCAGAAGTGAGAACAGATGGCAGCAGAGACAGTTTGGGAGATTAGCTGGAATAAGGTTCTAAAGGATGATCCAGGGACTTAACAGTATGACCAGGGAAGGCCCTGAGCCCCTTGAGGAGCCCAGATTATTTCTGTGTAGGATGACATTTGTTTTTCTACTTTTATTATCACTCCATATGATGGCATTTTCTAGCAGCTACAGATACTGTGATGTCACGGTAGATGAGATACAGAAACAGAAGAAAAGATCTTAGTGTCCATTATTAGGCCAGATGTTAAAGACATTAGCGAGCTGTCAAGACGCTCAGTGGGTAAAGCGCTTGCCCAGGGAGTCTGACAACCTCAGTTGCATCTGTGGAAAGTACATCAAGATAAATGGAGAAGACTGTGACCTCCACAGCACTGACCTCACCTCCACAATGCAACCATTTGTATGCACCCCCTCATAATACACACATACATACATATAAATATATATATATATATAAATATAATGTACCCCCTCATACATATATACATAATAAATGCACCCACTCATACATATATACAGGAACAATAATAAATAAAAACTCAAAAGGAGAAATTTGCAAGCTTGGAATGCAGCTCAGTGATATAGCATTTGCCCAGCCTGTGTGGGGCCCAGATTTCCATACCCAGGACCGTACATACACCATGTACACACAGCAGAATTGAACTTCTTCCTAAACTTTTTTTTCAAAAGATATATTTTTCTTTCAAAAATATTTATATTGCTGGCCACAGATGTGTGTGCCTGTTACTTGGTCCCTGCTACTTGGGAGGAAGGGAGCCCTCTGTCTGTCTGTCTGCCTTGCTCTCTATTTTTATTTGTGTGTGTTTGTGTGAATATATGCCATTTGTGTTCTGGTACCTTAGGAGGCAGAAGAAGGCATCAGATCCTCTGGGCCTGGGGTTACGGGCTGTTGTGAGCTGTCAGATGTGGGTGCTGGGAACTGAACTCGGGTCTTCCAGCAGAGCAGGGAATACTCTTAAGTGGTGAGCTCAGGAATTTGAGGCCAGCTTGAGCAACACAGTAAAGCCCTGACACATAAAAAGAAAAATTTTATGAACACATAGACTTCTTGTTGATACTTTTATGTGAATTACTATTTAATTTAATATCAAATACACCAAACCTTGGTAGCTCGAACAACAGCCTTTGGGTCCTTAATAACTTTAAAGGACACAAAGGAGCCTTGAGACCACAGAGGTTGGAGATCAAGGATGGCCTAGGTGTTGAGACATCGCACTCCCTTATGAATCCACCCCCACCCGACAGGGCTTAAGCTCAGAACTATGGGAATCCCTTGGTGTCCACAGATGGAATGGAGGTATTACGTGCTCTGAGCCCAGCTCCTAAGGCTCACTGGGATGAACAGCACTGTGCACTGTTCTCAACTCCACTCTCAGATGTGTTCCTGTCTATAATCCCAGCATACGAGTTCTCAGCCTAAATTCTGAGCATCCCTTCTGTGCTAGGCATCCTAAGTGGGGCTCCATTGGCTTAAGGAAGAAAGGGCTGGATCTCAGGAGGCACATGTCTCATGAGCTGGTGGTAATCCCAGGCCAGATGCACCAAGGGGTTAGGGTGGCCGTCCGGGCCAGATGTGGAGTTGGGGAAGTGCCCAGCCCATCTGGGGCTCAATTCTCTGCTTGACGGGGTCTTTTCAGTTGCTTTACACTCAGATTGGAGTCTGCATCTTCGAACAAAGTGAAAACCTGTGAGCTTCCACCCCGGGCTCCCCAGGACTTCACTGAGTGTCTCTGAGGTAGCAGCCAGAGGTTTCAAAGGTCACCCCAGCTGGGCGGATTAGAACAACAGATCTCCCAGCAAAGTTGGCTGCCCTGCAGAAGGCAAGTTGCAACATCTTCGAGGAGAGTCAGAACAAAGCCCCTTACTTTCTCCATCTGGCCCAGCCTCTGTGTGTTCGGCTCTCCCGTTTCTCTCCGCTGTTGCTGGACCTTGGACCAGAATCTCATCAACAGTGAAGCTGGCCTCTGACCTGCCTTCTGCGAAAGCTCCCTGGGGAGGAGGCTGCCATCAGGTGTGTCTGGGGGTAGCCATGTGTGGCCCTGCCCCGCTTTGCTTGGGTGGGTCATGGCGAGGCAGCCTGGCACAGCTGAGGAGCAGCTCAGTGCTGGATTAGGAGAGATTAGGGTATTTGTCAGGATTTGACTGCATTGCAGAGAGGATTAAGGAGGGCAGAGGGAGCTACCAGTGCCCAGGGTGTTTGTAGGTGGGTGGTTTTGCCACCTCTGATAGGAGCTATTAGGGGTTTTACAGGCAGGATGTCATACCTGCCTGGAAGCACCTCCCAGTGGGGAAGTTTAAGTATTTCCAAGGTATCCTGTGACTTCGACCTTCTAGTACTGTGATCTCATGTGTGTGTACTCGGAGCAGTGGAGGGGCAGTTGGCATTTCCAAACTCACTCTACTGGCTAACTGGACTTTTTGTTCTGAGTCTCTGTGTCTCAGAGCAGCGCTCTGTCTTGGCTCTAGTGGCAAGTTCCTTTCTAGGTTCAAGAGACGATTTACAGCGCTTTTGATCAAATTAAAGTCCAAGCCACTCAGCACTGCTTGGAGTGATTAATAAATTGTGCTGCTTGTCGAAACCTTGCACGGAGCTTGGCTTCGGTCCAGACCTCAGTGGGCCACTGCTCTTTTGACCCCTCCCTTGTGCTTTTCTGTGTCTCCTTTGTCTATTGGTCTGCATTGGGCCGAGTATGGAATGAATCCCCGGATTGGGGGTGTTTGGTTGCGGCTGCCGAATATTGCCCTGCTGATAGAGATGGCTGCAGATGTCATCCAGTCTCTCTGGTATTCTCCATTGGAATGTGGTCACCAGGCTCAGTGCAGGGTTAGAGAGGAACAAGAAGGGGTTGGCTCAGTTCATTATTAATTTCCTCCAAATATGCAGTAGCCATCAGTTGACAACATGGCTGGAATCTGGCTGCAGCCACAGGGGCGATGGGCCGAGGGTGAGTGCAGCTGTTTGGCGTGACTACACAGCTTGGGACTTGGATCTGGTTTTGTCCCCGTGACAGAGGAGTCATCCTCCTCTCCAGAACTTCCTCACAGGGGCTAGATGGTTCTTGGCAGTATCGACTGGTCTATGTCTTCAACCTGAAGCCAGATTCCTTCTTGTCTTTTATTCTTTAGGCCAAGTGTGTCCCCTTTTAAATTAAATTTAAAATTAAAATTTCAATGTATGTGTGAATACACATATACATGATGTGGGCTCATGGGTGCCCCAAAGTGAGTGTGGAGACAAGAGGACAACCGTGGATGGAGGGCCTCACTTTCCATCTTGTTTGGGCCAAGGTCGATATTGTTTGTCTGCTGTGTAGGCCAGGCTAGGTGGGCCCTGAGCTTCCTAGCATTCTCCCATATCTGCTCTGTGTCTGGTGTTTATGAATTCTGGAGATTCAAACTAATCTCATCTCACACTTGCAGAGTAAGTACCTATATCCACTGAGCTGTCTCCCTGGCCCAGGTGTGTTTCTGTTGATGAGATTATCTGGGACTTCAGCAGGTGTGGAGTCATGAAGATTTGGAGAGTGAACAACTCTGGGGCCTGTTTTCTCAGTTTCCCACTGCCCTGAAAGGCTGGGGAGTCTTTTGTCGTCTCGAGCAGAAAGGGGAATGCTAGCCAGCTTTTCTTCATTGTGACAAATGCTTCAGAGAACTGGATTCAGAAGCAGGAGGGATTTATTTTGGCGGATGGCGTTATGGTTGGCTAGCTTCCTTGGTTCTGAGACTATGGTGAGGCTGAACGTCTTGGGGAAGGGCGTGCTGGACAGAGCAGCTCCTCTCCCAGTGGCCAGGAAGCAGAGTGCAGGGACAGGGAGATGCCCTCAAAGGCAGACCCCTTTCCTGGGATCTACTTCCTACCAGCAGGCCCCACCCTGTAGTAGCCCATTGGCATGAACTCATGAATGTATGGCGAACCAGTCACTGCTCAGTGATTAGATCCAACATCTAGTGATTAGATCCAACTTCTAGTGATTAGATTCAATATCTAGTGATTAGATCCAACATCTAGTGATTAGATCCAACCTCTGGTGATTAGATTCAATATCTAGTGATTAGATCCAACCTCTAGTGATTAGATCCAACATCTAGTAATTAGATCCAACATCTAGTGATTAGATCCAACCTCTAGTGATTAGATTCAGTATCCAGTGATTAGATCCAACCTCTAGTATTAGATTCAATATCTAGTGAATAGATTAAACTTCTTTGAACCTACTTGTTCAAACCTTGAACAAGTAGGCTATGGGGAGGTATTCCAAGCCACAATGGGGAGTCACCTCTCCTGTTCTTCCTGTGGCAACTCTCAGGGCCCTGCCTGTTGTACCTCCAGTTACTGAGGACAGCAGGACAAGCTTTGTCTGAACCTCTAGAAAGCCAGCAGAGTATGACGACCCTCTACTCCTGGTGTTTGGTTTCCACTGTAAGCTCAGGGACTTGAGCAAGTGTAGCTGGTTTATTTGGCTTCCTTGTCCTCCTTTCTGAAAGGGGATCCTGAGAACTGGCTGTAGGATTGAGAGGATCAGGTGAGAGGGACCACAAGATGCAGTCAACATCTGGAAGCTGCCGGTGGGCTCAGGCCTCCTTGCTGCAGAATTGTCTGAGGATAGCTAGGCCTGCTAGACCCCTTGCTGGCTTTGATGGCAGGGTCTGAGTGTTCAAAGTGGGACACAGGGTTCCTTTTGGGGGAAGATGCTGTGACTGATTCTATTCAGTGAATGTCTTTTACACCATACTTCTGGTTTATATATACTCTATTCCCACCTCTTTCCACCCTGCAGGGTTCATATTATTCCCACAGAAAGAAAGCTCAGATAAAAAAAAATAATGGAGGTCTCATGAACAAACCATAGCTGGGAAGCAGCTGTGTCTCCGAGTTTATGGTGAAATTAAACAAGTCTGAGCTTCCTGTTACATGGATCACCTCTACCCTAGTTCTAGGGTTGGCTGCACAGAGTATCTGTCCCTTACCTCAGTGGCAGTGGATGAACTGTGGATGAGGCAGTGTTCTTTCCAGGTCGTGGTCCTAGGTAGCCGTGCAGGGTATAAAAACTCTGTCTCCCGGCTACTACTGCACTCCCATGCATCATACAGATTGAACACTCCTCCCACACATGTGACTGTTCATTATTTTATGTATAGTAGCCACTATAGTTTGGCAGATAGTAGATGCTCAGTAAATATATTTTGAGTGAATAAACATCTCTTTATTCTTGCCATTAAAATCATATTGGGGGCTTGGAGAGATGGCTCAACAATTAAGATCACTTGCTGAACTTCCAGAGGACCCGAGTTCGGTTCCCAGCACCCATGTCAGTTGGTTCATAAGTGCCTCTAAGTCCAACTCTAGGGCATCCACTGCTCTCTTGTGACACTTGCGTGCATGTAGCATGTACTCATATAAACACATACATAGATAAAAATTTTAAAATTTTAAAAATTATACCAGGTAGAATATACCTGAGCTGTCATAATTATTACAATATTGTTTACAATAGCCAAGGCATGGAATCAGTTCAAATAGCCAACAATGGATGAATGGATAAAGAAAATATAGCATATATATCCACTCCAAAAAAAAAAAAAAAAGAAAAGAAAAAGAAAAAGCCTGTCATTGGGTTTATTTTGGCTAACTGTTTTGTAGGTTTCAATCCATAATCAGCTACTTCCATTGCTTTGGGTCTGTGCAAAGCAGAGGGTCATGGCACAGTGGAGGAGGCTGTAGGACTATCAGGAAGCAAAGAGGGACAGAGGAGTAGCTGGGGTCCCACTGTTCCCTTTGAGAGCGTACCCACAATGTCCTCACCTATCTACTCAATACTGAGGGTTCTGCTACCTCCCAGGACTGCAGACTAGTGAGCAAGCCTTTCTTCACACATGAGCCCTTGGTATATAATCCAAGTCTAAACCACAGCAGGCACCAGAATACAGTTAGCTCCCGGCTCTTCAGCACAGTGAGGTGCCTCTGGCTTCGACAACTTATGTATTAATAAGGAACTGACAGGTGTCCCAGGAGATGGACCTGTAGTCACTGTATTTGATCACGAACACATCGTATGTATGCACATGTTTAATTATCACTGTGTCAACCAAAAAAGTCCTATCCTGACAGTTTTGAAGTGACTCTGCGCGCGCGCACACACACACGCACACACACACACACAAAGCAGAATGATATAAGTGTGGAGGGTGCTAACTGTTAGTGCTCACTGGGAGGGTCTTTGGGGCACTGATTTTTGTCATTTTTTTCAATATGCTTGAAATTTTTCAATAATTAAAAAATCTAACATTTGTATATCATTAAATTCATAGTCTTTTTATTTCTGATGTGGCCATGTATATAGCTGATTCTCATTGTTGGATTTATAAAAATTATATGTATGTGTGTGTGTGTGTGTGTGTGTGTGTGTGTATCTTTTGCTTTACTGTCTCCGGTGTTTTTACATACACATTTGGGCTGTCTCAGATTCTTTCCTGATAATAAATTTCTGCATGCAGGATTTCTAGAAAATCTGGTGGACACCTTTTCTTAGAGCCCTTTTGCAGCGTTGCTTCCCAGCGAGAGTGCACAGAGAGCGTCCTGGCCTCGCCAGCAGCATTTGTTCCTTTTTCTTTTTGATGTACCTCACCTGGTTTACAAAACACAGGTTATGACTGACTTGCACTACTGGGTTTTCCTGGGGCCAGGCGATGTTCAGCTGCTGCATACATTCTCCACTCACCCATGTCTTGGAAGGATTTCTTACGCTGTGAAAATATTCTGGTCCTATGTTTTCATTGCAAACATTTTCTCCTATATTATCATTCATCCTTTGTATAAATGTACAAAAAAGACAAAACAAAAAAACAAAAACAAAACAAAACTTTAATCTTTTTTCTTTTTTAATTATATTTGTGTTTTAATTTTACACATCAGCCATGGGTTCCCCTGTCCTCCCCCCTCCCGCCCCCGCCCGCATCTTTCCCCCCAGCCCCTCCCCTCCATTCCCATCAAGGCCAAGACTCCCCTGGGGATTCAGCTCAACCTGGTGGATTCAGTACAGGCATGTCCAGTCCCCTCCTTCCAGGCTGAGCAAAGTGTTCCTGCGTAAGCCCAAGGTTCCAAACAGCCAGCTCATACACTAATCTTACAGGGAAAGTTTTTTGTTTGTTTTTCGAGACAGGGTTTCTCTGTGTGTACCCTTGGCTCCCCTGGAACTCGCTTGGTAGACCAGGCTGGCCTTGAACTCACAGAGCTCCTCCTGCCTCTGCCTCCCGAGTGCTGGGATTAAAGGTGCGCGCCACCACGCCGACCTTACAGGGGATTTTTAAGTGCATGTCAGCTGAGCAGCTTTCAGCTTTTTAGCATGACTTCAGCTCTGACTGCTGCAGGAGGCACGGTGCCCAGGGCACACACACTGGGTTCAAAGGCCAGTTCTGCCCCCTCTTGCGTTGACTTTGGATACATTTCTAATCCTTTGGACGGGTTTCTAACCCTTGAAATGGGATGGTGAGATTAGCTGTTGCCTAGTGCTGTAAGAGGCAAATGAACCGTTCCTTAACAGAGTATGTTCCCAAAACACAGGAAATGTGACTCAGGTACTTTGCTTTTCTTGTGACCTCCTGCAGCCAGCCAGAGTGTTGTATCATTCGGAAAGGAATTTTGTTTACAAAGCTAATGCCTTATCAGTGAAAGGAAGCCAGGTCTGTCAGGCAGAGGACAGATATGCTCGCTAAATGTTTGCGGTGTAGAAACTGGCGAGTGGCCACTGGTAGAGGCTAATCAGACACCTGTATTTTAAGTTAAGTCAGATTTCTTTCTCTCAGTGTAACAGAGAGAATGAGTAAGAGAGGGATAAAGATAGATGGGCTGTGTACACATGGTATGTGTGTGCACCTGTGTGTGCATGTACAGAAGTCATGGGAGCACATCAGATGTCATTTTCTGTTACTCTGCTGTTCCTTTGAGGTGGTATCTCTCACTGAACTGGAACCAGATGGTGGTCAATTCCAGTAATTCTCCTGTCTCCACCCCCAACAACAGTGGGGTTACATTGGCCATGTGCAGCTTTTTGTGGATCCTAATTCAGCTCCTCATGTTTGTGTAGCAAGTGCTTTTTACCCACTGGCCCATCTCTCTAGCCTTTAAATCAGATTGATTGATTATTTATTTATTTAATTGTTTGTTTGTTTGTTTTGAGGTTTTTCTAGACGGGGTTTCTCTGTGTAGCCTTAGTGCCTGTCCTGGATCTCGCTCTGTAGACCAGGCTGGCCTCGAACTCACAGATATCTGCCTGCCTCTGCCTCCTGAGTGCTGGGATTAAAGGCGTGGGCCACCACCTTCCAGCGATACTTGAGCCTTTCTATAATATAGTCCCAGGCTTGACTGTCCCCTTCATTCAGTCCCCAGCTCTCACCTTCTCACCTAGGGCCCTTGTCACTTTAACCCCAATCTCCTGCCTTTCTTGGAGTCTTGATGCCATTTTTTTTTTCCTAACCCATGAGCTCTTATAGTTCAGGCAGAAGCAGCTGTGACTTTCCACCTTGGTGCTTCCTGTAGATGTTGGTTGAACACAGACCCTCAGAGACCTATCGAGAAACCTATGAGCCGTCCACTTTCCCTGGTTTCGTCCAAGCCATGCTGTCTCAGAAGGTAGATGGAAGCTCATAAGATAGCAGACATGGCCTGGGAGCTGGGGTCTAGGACTGTATCTTGCCTGGTATCTTATGTGGAGGAGCCACAGAGAGGCACTCCCAGTGGATGCTGACTCTCCTAGGCCCCTGCTCCTTATAGCTCAAACCACAGGGCTGGGCAAGTGGTATCTACAAGGGAGACAACATACTGCTAAGACCTGACTCGCTCCTCTTCCTTTTGTAGACCATGGGGGACATGAAACTGGTTGCCTCATCACACATGTCCAAAACCTCCCACAGTGTGGATCCCTCGCGGGTCAGCTCCATGCCCCTCACGGAGGCCCCTGCTTTCATTCTGCCCCCTCGGAACCTCTGCATCAAAGAAGGAGCCACCGCCAAGTTCGAAGGGAGGGTAAGAAGTGTGGTTGACTGGGAGACGGGGGATGGGAGAAGGGGGTGTTCATCAAACTTCTCAGCAAGCCTGACATGACGGAAGGCCTAGTCTTCCTTTGGACTGTCATGTAAATTGAATGTGTACCATCTTGCTCTATTTCTTGGTTTATGGTGAGCTCTGGTCTATGTTGGTGAACTCAGCAATGGAGGGGGCCATGCAAATTGACCGTCCTGAGGTAGTTTTGCTGCTGGGTATATTCTGGATACATGGTCTGGTGTCAGGAGGAATGCACCTTGGGTTTAAATCTGCGCTCCAAAATCTGAACTCCTAAAAATGGACTGATTTCTCTCCTACTGTTCCTCTGGAAGGAGTGTTTTATCAGCTGCCCCCCGTTCCACCCAGAGTAGTGGGATGTCAGAATATCCTGATTTCATTTTGTCACCTTTCGCCAATGAATCTTGATCTCTTGCCCTCCAGGAGCCTCCATTTCTTCTTTTGAAAGTATGAATGACAGTTCCTTGCCTGCTTCCTGTTAAATAGATAAAGATGAGAGCAGAGAAGCAGATCTGCAAGAATAGCTGGTGCCAGACCCAGTGGGAAAGCCTTTTAGAAAGCTGTTAGGCCTGAAATCAGCTTTACTCCAAGGTGACGTGGACATGAGGGAGGTTATGGGTAATGTTCATTTGGAGACCAAACACAGGGGTCCCAGCCCTGGAAGCTGAAAGGCTTTGTTGTGAGCATTCAGTGAAGTATGAGGAATTCCTAAGTCCCCTGTGACCGTAAGCATGATCTCCTGGAAGCTATGGAAGAAAGAGGTCCAGCACATGTGTCTCGGATGCCATTGGCCTTATCTTAGTATAGGTAGCAGGTTTGGCCTCATAGTCGTTTGGAGAGTGTGCTGAGACTTCTGAGTTGGAAAAAGGCCTGAGCTGCCCTAAATTGTATGTCAGGTGCTGATCTGTCTAGTTAGGACCTGTGCTAATGGGTCCAACCTAATACCTGTATTTTATATATTTTATCTAAAGCAGACCACAGGGGCAATGTTTGTGGGCTCCACCTGCATGAGGCTCTCTTCTGTTGGCCTGAATTTAGTCTACCTCCTCCCATCTCCACCCCAGGGAGGAACCTTGAGCATTCAGAAATGGCTCTGGTGACCACAGAAAGGAAGGAAGTGCTGGTTCATGCCACAGCATTGGCAACCCTTGAAAACATTTTAGTAAGCGAAAGAAGCCAGGCAGGAAAGGACGAAACCACACGATTCCATTTGTATCGCATGTCCAGGATGGCATGTCTGAGAGGACAGAAGGAATAAACGGTCCCAGCAGGTGGAGGAGAGAGGGATGGGCATGGCTGCAGTTGTTACAGTTTCTTCCTGAGACGGTGAAAACGTTCTGAAATTAGATCGGGATGGTGGCTGTGTGACTTTGTGGATGTTCTTATAAAATGCTGAACTGTACACATTGTAAAATTTAAGAGCCATTTAAGACATGCCTTAGTCAGCAGAACCCCCCGTCCTCCTACCACACTGCTTCTGAGAGGCAGCTCCTTCCCTGGCTCCGCTTCCTCACAGCACAGCGAAGGCCCAGCATCTGTCCCTGCCACTGCCACGAAGGGGCCCTAGCTTTGAGTTGAGAGCTTGGGACCTAGCAGTTAGCAGCCTACTCTCTTGTACCTTCTGTGAAGCCAGAGTTTCTGTATTTGAGGGAAAACAACAACAACAACAAACAAATGCTGGCTGTTTCTAGCCCAGAACAGCCACTAAGAGGTTAAAAGTGCTTCATGGTATCAAAAAGTGTTGTAATGTAGTACTTCTCTGGCTGAGCTGAAATTCACATTTAATACAAATTTAATCACTTTGAGCAATTCAGTATCATTTGGTACATTTACCAAGTTGTGTTAGTTGGCTTTCTGTTACTGTAACAAAAATTACTGAGTTAAACCAACCTTTAAAAGGTGGTTTCTTTTGACTCATGGTTTCTGAGCTTTCGGCCATAGTTGGTCCCTTGCTTTTGGGCCTGTGGAGGAGCAGCACATCATAGTAGGGTCTGTAGTAGAGAAAGCTACTCTCTGTGACCCAGAAGCAAAGAAACAGAGGAGTCAGGGTCCCAACAGCCCCTTCAAAGGCACACCTAATTTCCTTTTACTAGGGCTCCACATGCTAAAGGGTCTACCACCTCCCAATAGGGCCACCCTGAGGACAAACTTTCGACACATGGGCTTCTTGGGGACAATGTAAATCCAAATTGTAGCAGTGTTGACTGCAGAATCCTTTTTTTTTTTCCGAGACAGGGTTTCTCTGTGTAGTTTTGGTGCCTGTCCTGGAACTCACTCTATAGATCAGGCTGGTCTCAAACTCACAGAGATCCACCTGCCTCTGCCTCCCCAGTGCTGGGATTAAAGGCATGCACCACCACCGCCCGGCCTGACTGCAGAATTCTTAAAACAGCGTTGTCTTTGGAGTATTTCATTTGACTTCTGTTGACCCAGTACATGACTCTGCATATTCCCTGTGGTCTGTGTGTTCCTTTTGAATCAGCCCATGGGTCTGCCCTGCCGCTTGCCATCTGACTTTGGCAGCGTGCTGGTATAGCATGTATAGCTGTTGGAGAGGGATATTCAGATAGTCTCTGGCTTACTTGCAGCGAAAGAAGCTATGGCAGAAAGCTCTCTATCAACACGTGTGCTCTGTGGCCACACGAAGACATTCACATCAGTGAAGGGCCACCTCTAATGACCGCAGGATGAGGCAGCTGGTTGTGTTGATACCGAAGCTGAAGCTGAGCCAGGGACATCATGTCCTTGTGCCCTCACAGAAGTAAAAAAATCAGGCGGTATGTCATGGCTTTGAGCAGGAGTTGCTGTTAGGAGAAACTGAGCTCTGAATGTAGGCTCCCACATGCTTGACCTGAGGTGCCAGCTGCCCCCCCCCCAAGGCTGCCTCTAGATCTCTGCACCCTGCCTGCAGTGCCCTCCTCTCTGGGTACACAGCCTGCTCAGTGGCATCTGTACCTGTATCTGCCTCACAGCCACTACAGGACCACAGTTTTGGGGATTGGGCTCTCAAAGGAGCTCTTTCCAGGGTACCTTTTTGAGGTCATGCCTCATCATTCAGTTCTGCTTGGCAGTTCCTGTTGGGCTCCCTATTAGAAGCAGTTCTATAAAAGCAGCGTGTAGCCCAGAAACTTTTTTTTTTTTGTACTATCAAAGGCTAAATCCACCACATAGCAGCATAATGTGCTGCTTGCAGACACCTCATTCCCACCATACTGCAGGTCAAGGATGCATGTCACAAACCTGCCATATAGTAGTAGTTCAAGCATGCAGGCTGCTGCTAACTTGAGAGAGACAACTAGGAAGCTGTTTTAGCTCCATTTTAGAATCGTCTTTCTCAGGTTCTAGGTGGAAACTTGAGCCATTGGGTACCATTTGTAGCTAGAGTTTTTCTGGTCCTGACCTGGTCAGGACAAATCTCTCTCACTCACCAGTCCTGCAGCTGCTCAGACCCAACCAAGTAAACACCTGAGACTTATATTGCTTACAAACTGTATGGCTGTGGCAGGCTTCTTGCTATCTAGTTCTTCTATCTTAAATTAACCCATTTCTATTAATCTATAAGTTGCCACATGGCTTGTAGCTTACCAGTATCTTTACATGCTGCTTGTCATGGCAGCGGCTGGCAGAGTCTCCCTTTCTGCCTTCCTGTTCTCTCAATTCTCCTCTCTGGGAGTCCCACCTATACTTCCTGCCTGACTACTGGCCAATCAGTGTTTTATTTATCAATCAATCATCCACAGCACTGGGCCTCCTGTAGAGTGCTGCTTTGGCCTTCTCAAGGCAGATGTTGCTTCAGCTTTGGAGAACGGAGAGGGAGCAGGAGAAAAACCTACCTTGAAAGGGGAAATAATGGCTTCCATTTGTGCTTGAACCAATGGTAGCATCAATTCCCTGAGGCCTTCTTCCCAATTTCCATCCAACTGAGAAGTTGTCACTGTATTCGAAGACATGAGGAATTTAAATGCCATGCCTGGCCTGCACTGGTCCCCAGGAGTCTTAAGTGTTGTGGTGTAGAAACGTGTGCATACATAAACAGCAGCCGTGACCGTGTGCAACCAGATAGTTGCAGGAAGTCTATCAACAGAGTTACTGCTGTGGCAGGGAGGATGTGGGAGGAAGGGAAATAGGGTCGTCATGGCTGATGGGATCACACATGCAATCCTGGTCTTTTCATCCCACCTGGGAGACTCTGGAAAGTACTAGGCCAGAGCGTTTGCCCCTAGACCTGCGTTTCATACACCATTTGAGACAGGCTCTCCTTCCACAGGACTAATCCAGTTTCTTGAATGCAGTGGCTGTTTCTTGTCGGTCTTTGGGCCTCAGAACATTTTTGCCTCACTGAGGACACCAGAGTTGTGCCTGATCTTCCAGCCATTTCCAGTCCCAGTGGCTCTGAGCTCATTCTAAGCACAACTGCAGCATCCCTCTTACCCTCCCCATCCTAGGGCTCTTACTCATCCCCAGATTGTGCCTGGACCAAGATGCACTCCCTTTTCCTCCCCACTTTATTGCCTTAGGTTCTGTTTCCTTTAGACCGATTTCCTTAAGTATTACTTTTAGCTGTTTTTTTTTTAAGAGTACAGAAGAGCCATGGCTGTAGGATGTGGACTGTTCCTGATAATCACACAAGATCAGACATGAATAACTGTAGGAAAGACTTGACCACTTTGGTCTTTAAAATGTGTGATCCAGTAATCGTCTCTGTGCCTGTGTTAAAATGAAGAAAATGATTTCAATGTTAAGCTATGAGTTCAATCCCCAGGATATACATGATGGGAGGAGAGGACCTGTGGTACACGCCCCTGAGGCCCCCACAAATAGAATGAATACATACCATAAAATAAAACTTCAGAGGCAATGTGAAAGGTCTATTTTTCAGAGGCAAGTGCCCATCAACAGTCTAGACAGACACTCAGAAATGGCCCATGCAAATGCAACATCCGTCTGAACATCCTTTTGTTCATACAGTGTGTAGATGCTGGTCTGCCACCCGCTGTTCTCCCTTAGTCCTGTTTCCCATGCATTTCGCACCTCAGTAGATGGATGCACCTTGTGATGCATTCACCAGCTTTCCCACTCTCCATCGCTCCCCCTGAATTTCCCTAACACTCCAGCATCAACTTAGTTGTGCTCCAGCCATTTAAGTGAGTTCTTCAAGGTCTGGATCTGCGCTATTGAATAGGATAACCCCTAGCCACGGGTGGCTGTTTAACTTAGGTTAATGCTAATGGAAATGAAATAAAATTGATAATTCATTTCCTTGGTCATCCTAGGGACATAGACTTACTAGGCCATATGCATACTTTAAGTGCTCGGTGGTCTTTTGAAGCCAATAGCTACTGTGTCAAACAGCACAGGTTATGGAGTATTTCTGCCGACAGTCCTTTGGACATGCCTGACCTAGAGCATTCTTGTTGATTCAGCTATTAGGTATTGTTGATTCACAGCTAAAAGACATGTTAAAAATAGCTGTTCTGGGCTGGAGAGATGGCTCGGCGGTTAAGAACATTTGCTACTTTGCAGAGGACTAGAATTTGGTTTCCAGTGTCCACATGGCAGCTCTTAAACCACCTGTAACTCCAGTTCCAGGGGATCCAAATCCTTCTTCTGGCCCCTGCTGCACACACACGATGCATATACACACACTCAGGCACATAAACATATGCATAAATCAAATAAGTATTTTAAAATACTTTTTTAAAAATAAATGTTCTGTTCACAATAGAAATGAAACATGGAATTCTTGAGAATTTACTTAAGGCATAAGATGTGTCCAAAGGGTAATGTCACCTCTGGAGGAGAGAAATGCTTGTCTCTAATCCTTTGACTGTAGGAGGAATGCTAGCCTTAGCTCAGCCAGTATGAGTTTATTCCCTAGAGTCCCACAGATATCTGCTCCAGGTGCCCAGCAGACATTGCCTACATGCCACAGTCCATGAAGCAATAGAGTGGGGTGATAGAGTAGATATTGCTGAAAACTAGCTGCCAGCAGTTGGTGGCCACATTAGGTTGACATGGTAGATTGAACAAACTTAGTGATTCTTTGCCTTCTACCTATGCTGAGGAAATAAACTTAGGGAGGTCCAAATGAGGATGAGTTCAGAGCTGCATTGAGAACCGAAGAGAAGGGCATCCATGGTTTCCAGGTTCCCTCAAGGTTTCCCTGAAGGACCCCCCACTGTTCCTAATGGAGCAGACCTAGGATGAAGACTCTGCAGAAGACAGAGCTTCCTATTTGAGGCCAAGGATCTGGGGATTAAAGGAAAGATGGTTTTCTAACATTTTTGTGGAGAAAATTAGAGCGCTTAGTGTAGCTGTTAGCCAGTCTTGGGGGGAAAGATGTTTCCTTTGTCACAGCAAGGAGAGTTGGATGTGCTATATACTTGCTGCATGGCCAGAGTCTCTTATGGGAAGTTCGTCCGGAGACTGCCCACATGCAGCGTGCCGCTATCCCCCCATTCAAGAGGATGGGCTTGTATTCAGTTTTGGAAGGTTCATTACCACTACCTACATTTGGAAACTAGTTCTTCAGTCTGAATTCGATAATGGATGGCCCCAAGCTGTTTGAGGAAAATGTATATGATATTATTACCAACCTGTCGATACAGCTCAGAAGTGTTAGTTTAGTTACAGAAAGCAAATTCCGAAAGCTTTGGCAAGCCGGAAGTAAAGCAGCAGTGCATGGGAAGCTGGAGGTAGGGGAAGAATGGCAAAGTATAGGGACCCAGTGGGGCGTTATGCAATAAATATTCTCTGGAATGGATGGGTCAGATAACCACAGTTTAATTATGTGACTCAGAAACCGTAATGACAGGTGGGGGAGGTGGCACATACCTGTAATTTCAGTGCTTGGGTAGCTATGATCCCACAAACAACAAACAAACCCATAATGATACCGGTAAATAAAATCTATTCAAGAGCCAGATTTGGCACCTTTTGCTTGTGGTACTCCCAGGAAATTTGAGTTACTATTTACAAGTAGAAAGCTTACACCTACAAGTCTATTCGAGGGGCCTTTCTTTCTTTCTATATAAAAATGCATTTGTGTATGCATGCTGTGTGTGTATAGGGGTGTGTGTGTGTGTGTGTGTGTGTGTGTGCGCGCGCACGCGCGTGTGCGCACACACCAGAAGAAGGTGTTGGATCCCCAGGAGCTGGAGTCACAGGTGGTTGTGAGTTGCCCAGTGTGGATGCTGATAATACAAAGGGCTTTCCTTATTTCATTTTTTATTATTTTTTAAACTTTATCCTGGCATGATCAGACACCGGACGGCCTGGGAATTGAACCTGGGTCCTCTGGAACATCAGTCAGTGCTCTTAATTGCTGAGCCATCTCTGTCTGGAAGGGCTTTTCTTAACAAATGGGACTTGCCACATTTCCACAGTGCCATCTGCCCTGTCTAAGTATCTGCTCTCATCTCTGGTGTCTTGCTCTCATCTCCTACCATTTACAGTTTTCTCCCAGCACCAAGGTATCGCCAGCCACGACTTTGCCATCCCCTCCATCCACACACACTTGTCTAAATTCACAGTGGAGCAACAGAAGATGGGAGAGAATAGTCCTATGTTTCTTCTCCACGCCCACTTTTTGTGGGTTGGGTTTTCTGCCCAGTCTCTGTAGGCATCTGAGCTTGTGACCATGCCATAAATGTCCAGTAAGAGATCTAAAATCCATACAGGATGGGCAAGAGGGAGGCAGCCTAAGTCAGAAAAAGTCTTCACTTTTCCTAGTGGAAATCCTCTAAGTGCTGTCTGAGTGGGCACGTGGAAGTGGAGAGGACATGGTGGGTACCAGAGGCTGGGGAGGAGAGGGAGGGCAGGAGAGGTGGGCCAAGATTAAGCCATCAGTCCTCAAGTGCAGCTGGTGGGCTTAAGGAGCTTTGGGCTACTACTGCATAGTAGATGACTATAATTATCACTGAACTCCACGATGCTAAAAGGAATTTAAAAATGATCTCCATAAAGAAATGACCCATGGCTATTGAGCATAGATGTAACCATGGTTATGTAACATGTATAAACAACAGTCCATGTGTGCATGTATTGAGGCATTAATGGTACCACATTAATGCATGTAAATTTTATAACTTGATGTATCCACTAAAATGCATTTATAAGGAAACCGATCAAGTGCCTTAGTTTCTTTTCTGTTGTCATGGTAAAATACTCTGACAAAAGCAAATTAAGAGAGAGAGAGAGGGTTTATCCTTGGCTCACAGTACAAGTGTAGATAGAGTCCAACATGGCCAGGAAGTCAAATGGCAGGGACTTAAAGCAGCTGGTCCCGTTATAGCCACAAGCAGGAAGCAGAGAACCTGGCGAATGCACGTTGTTGCTTAGTTCTTTTTCCCCACAAATGTAATCCAGGACCCTCGCCAGAGAATGGCGTCTGTACCCACAATAGACAGATCTTTCCACATCGATCTCCCACGGTTGCTCCCAGAAGCCTATCTCTCGGATGATTTTAGATTCCATTTAGCTAATGATAACACTTACCATCACACCCAGAGAATATTAGTATTGATTATGAAGTTAATGATAAAAAGAATAGAAAGATAATTTTGAAAGCTGTGCTTGGGAAGTGATACTTTTGCAGGAAGGGGAAAAATTAAGAGGGAGAAAAACATCTTTTTGTCAGTTTATACTATCAACATATACCTTTTACTTTTCATATGTTCTCATCGCTGGAGTTTCTGTTCACAGTAGATAAAAATTATGTCTGTAAATTTTTAAAGCATAATAAAATACTTGTAAAAATATTTGTTCCAGCAGCCCGAGTTCAGTGTCCAGATCCTGTCAGATAAATGATCAAAGACAAATCCAAAGTTTACACTGGAAATATCATAGACAGCATTTGGACATGGAAAAACATGTAACTGCATCAAAATGCATTACCCAACACTGCTGGCAATTCAACAAACAGAAGTGTAAATACCTTTCAAGTGTTGTATACCTGAAAAACTAGCAAAATAAAGCTCTCAAAGCCCATTGCGGGAGCCGTGAGGAGGCGGGATGTTTTCCGTGCTGGAAGCGTTGAGGATTAGCTCAGCCTTCTGGGATCCAGACTGGAAGAATGTTATAGGAGCAATAAAACCATTGATCCACTTTACCAAGAATTCTGTTTTGACACTGTAACTTAACTCTCAATGGAGAAGCAGGGAAAACAGCCAGAATAGAGATGCTCAGAACACTATAATAGCAGAAATGGATCCAGGCTGTACCCAGAGAGAGAGAGAGCGTTAAATAAATACATCAATATGGCAGCTATTATATAATATCTCACCTGCTTGGCATTTGGGGGAGCTACATCCATAAGTGGAAATGTGTGAGAATAGGATAAAGTGGAGAGAAAGTAGAAACCAGGATGTGGCTGTGTAGACTGATCTCAATCTCGTGGAAGCACGGATGTGCTTATTAGATGCGATTAGTGGAGGCTTCGGAGGCTTGGAAGTAGGATGTGTCACCGTTGTTGTTGTTGGACGTTCTCTAAATGTTATGTTTTTAAAACCACTCCGTGACAGCTTCCCAATCAGAGAAGACAGGGCTGGCACCATTAAGATGGACCTGGCTGTTCTAGGGAGGGTCTTAGGGGCCTGTCATCTCAACCGTTTCCAATTAGCCTGTCCCTTTGCCTTGACATATCAGCGAAGTGGCGGAATGAGCAGCTGGAGATGGAGGGTCCAGACCAGATGGGCTTACAGCTACTATACTGCAGGTGGCCACAGGGTCAAGGTGTGGAGGACTGGGCCGTTGCTCGTCAGTGGACCTGGCCCAGTGCCTGTTCATTTGCCTCATTTCTTAGAACCCTGTCTGTTGAGATCCTTGGTCATGTGTAACATTCTTCCAAATTCAAAGTTAGCTACAAAGATACCATTTTTGTAATAAAACAAAAGCAAGACACGTGAGTTGAGTCTCCAAAGGGAGGGGAAAAAAAAAAAACAACAGCAACAAACAAACTTGGCTGCCACCCTCGGTGTCCAATTTTGGTAACCAAACTACTTTTTCTTCTCTGAAGCCCTTTTCAGCTCTACCATCCCATTGTATTCTCTTTTTTGCCGTGTTTGAGGCAATTTAGAATTCAATCAGATGATTACCATTTTGTATTATAAGAAGTCTTGTCCGGGGGTTCTGCCTGCTGTGGAGTTGCCTTATAGCTGTGGAGAAATCATTGCACCTCCCAGATCCCATGTTCCTCCTTCGAGAGTCGCAGTTCACCTGGTCCTAAGGCCCTGTAAGAAGAGCTGAAATTCTATGGTATATTTTATATTATGTGATATTTCACATGTCTGACTTTTTTTTTTTTTTTTTTTTTTGGTTTTTCGAGACAGGGTTTCTCTGTGTAGCTTTGGAGCCTGTCCTAGATCTCACTCTGTAGACCAGTCTGGCCTTGAACTCACAGAGATTGACCTAGCTCTGCCTCCCGAGTGCTGGGATTAAAGGTGTGCACCACCGCCACCCAGCTCATGTCTGACTTTTACATCATCATTGCCATCCAGATACGAGCTCCCTTCGTAGTTCTAGCTGATCTGGTATTTTCTATGTAGCCTAGCCTGGCCTCGAACTCCTTATCCTCCTGCTTCAGCCTCCTGAGTGCTGGGATTGCAGGTATGTGCACCACACTCAGTCTTTATTGTCTCTCTTTTAGGCATGGGGATGCAGCTTCGGGGTGGAGTGAATGCTCACACAGCATTCACAAGCCCCTCGGATGGACTCTCCAGAACCAGAAACAAACATGGTTGTCTAATCCTGAAAGCCTGTCCCACTGTTAGCTCCTGGTTCTTGCCCAGCACGGAGAAATTGTTTAGCCTACAGGCTTTCCAAATGCTAGTCTCTTGCCTCATTAATGCCCTGCGTTTGTTGCAGGTAGATTTTTGAGCGTCTGAGTCTGATTCAGTCAACTAATGTTTACTGAGCACTTTCTCACGAGCCAGACAGTTAATTTGTTGAGAACCAGAAATGTGTGAGAAGGACAGGGATGCCATTTGTGAACGTGGCTTTATCTGCATTCTCCACATCACCTTGGGAGCTGGCCAAATAGTCTTGAGAGTTGTCTCCCTTTTGGCATTCTGTTACATTATTTGGTCTGTTTGTATCCGGTGCCAATTCCCTTTATAGGTTATCCTGATCAGATCTTATTTTTAATAATATACCAGGCATTTGTGTAGCCTTGTATAATATATGAAGTCCTTCCAGTCTAATTACCCCTCTTCCGTTTCCCAGCACTCTGGGGAAACACAAGCAGAATTACACCAGGTGGAACATACAGGGAGCGCCAAGGACTCTCGACTCTGCAGGAGGGCTCTGGGAAGAGCAAGACCAGTATTAATCACCCCCTACAAACCACATCCACCACCTCTGAGTGGTGGTGCTGAAGACTTAGTGCCTAATGTTCCAGATGTTAGCTGCTCAGCCCTTCTGGGCCTATCTCCTGTGGTGAAGCTCTTCCTATTGCACAGCCTTGAGTGTTTCCTTTCAAAACAGAACCCTCCTATAGTTTTGCCATCAGGCTCCTCACCAGCTTCCTCCACTGTGCAGGATCACTTAGTTCCCCGGGAGACAGATCATATGGACTCAACCCTTCCTAATGGTATTTGCTCGGGGATTAAGCACTCTTAGTACTGTTAAGAACGTTAGTGACATTTGAATTTTTCTTTATTTTGTAGCCGAATGCTTGGCCCACATTGAAGTATGTTCACCTCATATGTGCCTGCTGCCCAGAGCTGCAATGACAGTGTCAGATCCCTTAGAACTAGAGTTACAGATGGTTGGGAGCTGCTGCTTGGGGGTGCTGGGAACCAAATTCAGGTTCTCTGCAAGAGCAACAAGTGCTTTTAACCCCTGAGCTATCTCCCCAGACTCATGAGGTAAGGTTTTATTATAAGCAGCCTCTAACATCTGTTTTCCTCCTTAAATTAGGATGTTAGGGGACAGTCATTTAGCTCAATTGACAACTGCCAGATCCTTCTCTTGTGCCTGGTTACCTAATGTAAGGAGCCATCAGCCACCTCTTCCCTTCTTTAGCAACTGTCCAGGCTGTTGACAGCAATCTGTGTGCTGTGGACACTTCATGGGCTCCTCAAGGAAACATCCCACTAGCTATTAAGAACTCTGCAGCCATGGCTTCTCCCAAAGCCCCAGTTTCTGCTTCCGTCTCGTTTCCACCATGGTTGTTCCAGACCACTTGTGCCAACTCTGAGGGACATCACTTTGGCGGTTGCAAGCCTCTGTCTGCTTTAGATGACCTCAACCATCTTGAAGCTGTTCTTATATGGGAGAGAACACCTTCCCAGTAACAATGCAGAGATTGTGATTGGTGCTTATGCAATGCTGGTAATTGGTGTGTATTTGAGACTTGTGGTTGGTAGGTCTAGAAACCATACGTGAACAAGATTGTGACTGGTGGAACCAAAAATCCTACCAGAATGCCAAACTCCTTTACAGACTATATAAGTATATAATCATATTCCATTTCCCTTTTTTTGTGGTCAAGCTAAGCAATTTCTTCATGCATACAGCTCTTGCTCCCGATGTCACAATAGTAGGCCCCAAATGCCTCTCCCAATGGTCTTTTGCCTATGTTAGTCTACCACAGGTAGGGTGGGATGGGTTGGTTTCACAGAGGACAGATAACATCAGTCATAGCAACCGCAGGAAGGTGGCTGAGGTCTTCAAGAGAGCAGCCAGGAGGAGAAACTGAGGTGTGGGCTTATAGGGACTGTGGGAGTACTAAGAGGGTAAGAGACGGTGGAGAGCTGCGACTGTGGAGTAAAAGTCTCTAAGAACCAAAAGTGGGAGCTTTGGGGAGCTGAGACTACAAGTTCTGGCCCCTGTAAGAGTTCCTCAGAGAGATCTCAAATATTAAGAGCTCTGGTTCTCCCAACACTTGAAGCTCAGGAGCTGTAACTCTGGCTGCTGGGCTGCCTGCATTCAAAGCCAGAGCAGTCCTCTTCTGAGCTGAGTCCCCAGAATTACATGGGTCTAGTTTAGGGGTGTAAGATTTTAGTTAGCAGAGCCTGAGATATCAGTTCCTGGGTGTATGAGCCCAGCCACAGAGCATTAGGGCTTAAGCTGCCAACACTAAAGGATAATACACATTTTCACTTCTTACCTAAGGAAAAGAACCCACAACCTCTTGTAACATCTGAACTGGCCCTTTTCCCGTTGTCCCGTCACCTAGGCCTATGCCGTCATCCACACCCTCTGATCATCTCCTGGCCTTTGCTCTTAGGCATCTCTTAGCCTTTTTGTTCTGACTTTCCAGCCTACCGGTGCTGCCTAGCCTCTTCCAAATCCAACCTCTTCCAGTTGGCTTATTCTTCTTGTCCATGAAGCTGTAGATTGTACCAGAGCTTTCTAGTATACTTTTGTTTTCAAGTTCTGCTTATTTGGGAACTTGTCACTAGAATGAGACACCTTTGTGAGCAAGTCGTTCTTCATTGCCGGGTTCTCCACCGCCTCTAAGATGGATTCCTAACTGGTAGGTGTACTGCCTTTGCACTGCTATGACCAGAATACCTGAGAGAACAACTTAAGAGAAGTTGGGTTTTTTTTTTAAGTTCAGTCTATCATAACAGAGGTGGCAGGACAGAGGGACTCGGTCCATGGCAGTGGGAAAATGCAACAGGTGTTTACATGGTGGTGACCAGGAGAAATGCCAGGCCAGAACCAGAGATACTTATAGCCTTCAAAGGCCTGACCTTAATAACCTCCTTTTACCAGCTATGTCCCACCTCTAAAGGCTCCACAACCTTCAAAATAGCCCCATCATCTTGGAATTTAAACTATTCTTCCCCTTGCCCCAAAGGCCCAAGGCCATCTGAGATGATTCTATTTAATTATCAATCTGATACAACCTACAATCACCTGAGAAGAAAGTCTCTATGAGGGATTATCTACTTTGGTTTGTCCTGTGGTCATGTCTGTGTGGGATTGTCTCAATTAAGTTAATCAGAAGACCCAGACCACTGTGGGCAATACCATTCCCTATGCAGGGTGTAGAGGGGGAGGTAGTGGTAGTATCCTGAACTGTATGAGTGTAGAAATCGAGCTGAGTGCAAGCAAGTGTTCATGTACACACTCATTTCTTTATTCTCCTGACTGTACATGTGATGTGACCCACCGTTTTAAGGTCTTGCCACCTTGGCCTCACTGCTTTGGTAGATTGTAAGCTGGGATTGTGAGCTAAAATAAACCTTTGCTTGCCTAAGTTTTTTTTTTGGGGGGGGGGGTCAGGTTATTTTATTACAGCAACATAAATAGAAAGTACACCATCTCATAGTGAAACATGCACTTAGTCCCCTTAAACAGTTCCCATAGTTTTTAAGAGCTCCAACAATGTCCAAAAGTAAAAAAGTTCAATGTCTCCTCTGAAACACAAGGAAATCCTTAACTGTGAGCTCCTCTAAAAGTAGTATCAGTAGTAGTAACAGGTTGCATGATTCCATCATACGGTTGCACAATTCCAAAAGAGAAGAGCAAGGAGATAGCAAGAAAAAAATGAATAAAAATAACATTGAAACTCTGCAGAGCAAACTACAACAAAAAACACAAATCCTATACCTCAATATCCATAGTCCCTGTAGCATCCCAGGCACATGGTGACATATGTGGGCATCAATGGGTTTGGGAGGATGTGTCTCAGTGGCCCTACACCTGTTCACACATGGCTGCTCTGCTTGGCCAGCTGTCTATGCCTGTTGCTCTCCTCAAGAGGACAGTATACATCCTTGGCATCTCCAACATCCTGGGGTCTGCATTGCAACTTAGGTTTCAGCTTTGCAGCCTTCACACAAAGCCTGCTTAGGAGCTTTCTGCAAGGGATCCAATCCTGTTAACACATTGCCTGGCTTCATAGGCTGTTTTTTTTTTTTTTTTCCTCTGAAACTTTGGTGCACACTTTCCTGGTCCCACAACTCTGGCATTCTGGTTGCCTATGAAACGGGCGTCACATGGATGATACCATGGCCCTACCATGGATGCTAGCTCGGGAAATAGTCGATGAGTCCCTGGACTGGTTAGTTTTGTGCCAACTTGACACACGCTAGAGTCGTTAGAGAGGACAGAACCTCAATTGAGAAAGCACCTCCATAAGATCAGGATGTAGGCAGATCTGTAGGGCATTTTCTTAACTAGTGATTGATGAGAGAGGGTGCAGCCTATTGTGGGTGGTACCATCCCTGGTCTGGGGCCCTAGGTTCTATAAGAAAGCAGGCCTTCAGGAGCAGGCCAGTAAGCAGCATTCTTTCATGGCGTCTGCATCAGCTCCTGCCTCCCAGTTCCTGCCCTGCTTGAGTTCCTGTCCTGACTTCTTCTGATGATGAACTGAAAGTGTAAGTCAAACCCTTTCCTCCCCAAGTAGCTTTGGTCGTGGTGTTTCATGACATGAATAGTAACCCTAACTAAGACAGCCCCCTTAGACATTGCTGCAGTGGCCTCATGGGTAGCTGGACCTGGAAAATACTTTCCTGGAAAGCTCTTTTTGGCAGGGCACCCCAGTGGCGTGCTCTTTTCAAGTGGATTTCATACCCTGGAGTCTTTTGATGGTGGCGGCGGGGGTTGGTCTTGTAGCAGACTAAGCTTTCCTATGGCCCCAGTGCCCCATGCACAGCAGAAACCAAATCCCAGGCATTTAATAGTATTTTCTACTTTGCCTCTCAGGATTTCCATCATAAAGGTGGCCATTAGTAGCCAGCAATAACCATGCTACAGACTAAATGCTAAGCTATATTTAGATTTTATTCACCAAATAAATTAGATCATTACTTGTGAATTCAGCCTCCCTCTAATTTGCTTAAACCCAGGTAGATAGAATGTAGCCAGATTCTTTGCCAGAATGTAACAAGAGTGGCCTCTAGCCCATTTCCCTCCCCAGACCTTACTGCCACCGAAACCTCAAGAGCCCTCTGCCGTCTGTATTTCTCTCCACATTTTCAAACTCCCATAACCAATCATCTGTTAGATGGAGCTGACAACCTTCTGGGGCTTCTCTAGCTATAGTTCCAGACTTTTCCAAATCCTCCCCTACAAGCCAGTTCCAGAGGCCTAAGAACTGTGTGGTCAGATTCAGTCCCAGAAACAACTCCCACTTCCCTGTTTTCTGAACCAGTTACTTTTCCGTTGCTGTGACCAAAATAACCAACCAAAACCCTTAAGAGAGGGGGAAGGCTTGTCATTTCAGAAGTGTCCGTCCATCAGAGTGGGGAAGGCAGGACAGAGCAATTTAGCCATGGTGGCAGGATTGCCTGGTAGCAGACCAGGAAGCGAAGAAAGCTGTCGGGAACCAGGGGAGGGTATAATAATGCAACATCTGCCCCTACTTCTACAAGTTATGCCTCACTTCCTGAAGGCTCTGAAACCTTGAAACAAACAAACAAACAAACAAACAAACAAACAACCCTACAAATTGGGGATCAAGCAATCAAAAAATAAGTTTGTGGTGGCGGGGAGGGGGCATTTCAGATTCAAACCATAACAGTAGGCTTATTTGTGAGTGTGTGTGTGTGTGTGTGTGTGTGTGTGTGTGTGTGTGTTGCTGTTGCTGTTTTGTCTTGTTTTTGACAGGGCTCTCATGTAGCCAGTGCTGGCCTTAAACCTCTAAGTGCTGATATTTCAGGCACGAACCACCATACCTGGCAACAGCAGATAACCAGTGAGTTTTGGTTAGGCTATTCCTGAGCGAGAATGAGCTTCAGAGTATCAGGACACCGCATCAGTCTGGGGACGCACAAACGCTATCTTTTCAAATGACGCCCTCCAGCGGCTTGTAGTTATCACAAGGGTCTGCTTCACTTGAGATCACCGGCACAACCCGGAAGGAGCGCTGGGCTGGTGGCCAGGTGCCTGGGATTTGGTTTCTGCGTGTTCTGACTTCTAGGCATGAGTTTCTTTCTCTATGCGATGAGGAGGCCAAAGCAGATGACCCCCATACCCCTTCCTGGACTGACATTCCATAACGTCATAGAATGAAGTATGAACCCAATATTGGTGTCAAGACCCTCTGGTCCTCTTGACATGCTACCGTGCCCCCATCCTCTTCCACGGCGCTTCATGTCATTTGTGGCATTCAGAAGGCTGGCTGGCATGAGCTGGCTGGCATGGGCTGGCTGGCATGGGGCATCCGTAAGTGGTTTCTGTAAACACTAGCTGTAGGATGGCATTTGCTATTCCTGGGATAAAAATATGGCAGAACCACAGTGCTGTCCTTCCAGGTAAGGAGCAGCCACCCATATGTGTTTCACACACACACACACACACACACACACACACACACACACACTGGCTAAAAAGGAAGTGCACTCTAGTGTCAGCTTTGAAAGAAAGTGCCTCTGCTAAAGACCCTTTTGAGATGACAGGTAGCTGGGGGACAATGATAGAAAATAGAAACCTGTGCCCTGACACCAGACAGTGATGGTGAGGATAGGAACTGATCCACATTTTTTCCCCTTTCATTTGGTGACATGTTGAGTCCCCAGGCAACTCTTGTATAAGATGCAAGTCCCAGGCAGAAAACCCCCTAATAAGACTGTGGGTGCTGTTCAAGTGGGTAAGGCAGGGTGGGCCCTGCCAAGGGATGGAGTTCAGTGGCCAGCACAGCATCCCGAGCCTAGGAAGAAGGTATGCCAGGGAAGTGGGAAGCTCTTGGCCACCAAGCCCCAGGAAGTCTGACAGAGGGGTGAAAAATGAGCCTGGAAGAGTTGGAGCCAGGAAGGCAAGGAAAATCAAATCAGATCTGGATCCTGATTTAAAAGGCATTAGGCTGAGGGGAGCCAGGCACCTGGACATACTTTCCACAGCCTGTCATACAGGGCTTGTGTTATCCACCACAGTGAGGGTAAGTGGAGCACTACTAGACGCGCCCCAGCCTGAGGTCCCCACAACCAGGTTGCTCAGCGACAGAAAATGCTTGACAGGTGGAATGCTTTGGGGCTGGAGGATAAGGACACTTGTTATGCATAGAAAGAGGGGAGGGGAGTGTATCTGGAGCAGTTTAGTTCCAGACAGTCTCCCATATGTACAAGGAACCCTTGAACATAATTAACGAATTATGTGAGGCAGAGCTCTTTTGTAATAAAGGTCCACCTCTTCATCTGGAGTTTGAAACGAATTGTAGAGACCTTAACACGTGAGTCATTACTCTGGAGAGATTTTAGAAAGGGTATTTCTCGAAGCGGGGACTTTCAGAATCCACTGAGCCTTTTGGACAGGCCAAAGAGAGGCCATGTGAGCACAGTGACTCTGTGAGCCACTAAGGTCTGGAAGTCAGTATCACACTGTAGGTGTTAGCCACCCACAGGGGATCTTGTGGCAAATGGTAGCTGGCCTTCAGTGTCTTGCCCAACTTTACATTTGAGAATGATATGTCTGATGATCATGTATCAGGGGAGGGGTCCATGGATGGCTGTGCATGGTCAACTCATAGATTAGTAATTCTCAACCTTTTTTCCCCCTTCTTTATCATCCCCCTACAGAGGAATTGAATGTCACAGATAGTCCCTGTTATTTATGTTTCATAGTTTACGTATATATGTGTGTATATGTTAGATAGATAGATAGATAGATAGATAGATAGACAGACAGATAGATAGATAGATAGATAGACAGATAAATAGAGGGGGGATTTTCCCCCATTCTTAGAACTAATTTTTATCCCTGTAGGAGCATTACTGCCTGGGTTTGGTGAATGTGGGGACTTGCAGTGTGTGTTTGACATCTCCCAGGGACATGATGGCTGACACAGTAGGTGGATAAAGATGTATGGGCTCGGAGAGGCCTGGATCTCTAGAGAATGCGGGCAGGACAGAGTGACAGAAGGAAGTCTGTAAGAGTGAGCCAAGTACCCTGGATGGGGACATGAGAGTCGAGGGTCCAGGCCTGTGCCAGGAAGGGTGTGCGTGTCAAGGAGGTGCCCCAGCTCCCTCTCAGAGACAGCAGATGGAGAGTACCCCTCCCTGCCTTACCCATGCCGCATAGCCGTGATGATATCCACATCATTTGCAAGCATGGTGAATTTCCTTTCCCTTCTGAGATGTTTCTCTCGGAAAGTGGCTGCTGTAGGAAGTTTATGTTGTTGGAGCAGAGAATGGGGTACAAAGGGTCCAGGGGAGAATAAGAATGGTGAGTCCAGAGAAGAACCAGTTAAGAACCAGCTAAGAACCGGTTTCTTTCTGCTGAGTTTGGGCAGCTAGACCAGCGAGAGCATTTGCCGGGGGCCTGAGCTGAGAAGGACGGTAAGGTGTGGTGACACGTGGGTGTCAGCTGAAGGGACCAACGCGGTGGGATTCCGTTCTTAGTCGCTCTTGTCATTGCTATGACAGAATACCAGGCAAAATCAACTTATATGTACGTAGGAGGAAATAAACAGTAGGTAGAGGATTCAGTTCAGTTTGTGGTTTCAGGTAGACCACTGCTCCCTGAGGAAGAGGTCAAGATGCATCTAGCTACCCAGAGTTACCAAACCACACTCTGATGTGGTGGAGTCCTAATTCTCACCCTCATCCCTGAGACATTGGAGAGCTCCACCATGTGCTTATAAACAAGTACTTTCCAGACCTTGCCATGAAGCACTGAGGCAGGAAACCAAGTTCCTGTGTGCAAGAGAGTGGTGGAGAGATTAGCAAGGATGTAGGCATCAGAGGCAGGTCTGAACTGGGATTTCTCCTGCTTGTGTTCCCTAAGCCCCATGGGTGTGATGGGAATAATCACCCCACCTCACTGTACAGCTGGATGGCTGGTACAGTAGCAGATGTGTGTGCAGCAATTGCCTAATAATGTGGAGACATCTTGCTACAGTGGAATCTTTTTCTCCATATGGAGACACGTTCCAAAGCCACCTGAAGCCACAAATTGCCCCAAACCCTCCAGATACTGTTTATCTTCTCCTACATATGTACGACTGAATGTAATTTGTAAATTAGACACAGTGGAAGACCCACGATGATAAACTCGTGATACAATAGAGGAATCATAGCCATGCTCTACAACCAGACTATCTAAACTTAGGACTGGTTTGTCTCCAGACTTTTCTGTTTACCATGTTTTGGATAACCATTGGCCACAAGTATCTAAACACATGACTCGTGAAGCCTTAGATAATCAATCGGGAGCTCCTGGGGAAGCATGAGTCGGATCGCTGGGCTGCCCACAGCACTCTTCTGATAGTCCCTCTTCGAGACACCGTCAGAAGAGATGCTGCTGCTTAAGGGAACAACTAGAAGAGCAAAAGTAAAAGGAAGGGACTGGAGAGATGGCCCAGAGGTTAAGAACACTGACTGTTCTTCTAGAGGTCCTGAGTTTAATTCCCAGCACCCATATGGTGGCTCACAACCATCTGTGGTGAGATCTGGCGCCCTCTTCTGGCCTGTAGGCATACATGCAAACAGAACACTGTACGCATAATAAATAAAAAAGTAAAAAGGAAGGTCGAGTCTGGGTCTGCCGGGCCGTGCGGGACCGTAGCTGTTGACATGATAGTTGCCCTGTGTTTCTTCTCTTGAGTGGAGTCTCCTTTAGGTGGTCGTGCCTGGGAGTCAGACTTCATTTTTACTTCAGCCCTATCCTCCACCAGCTGTGACCTTGGGTAATTTGCCTGATTCCTCTTGAGGTCATTTCCTGTCTGTAAAGAGGAAGTGACGCTGTTCTGGTACTGTCTGGATGGAATGTCATTGCTGCATGTGTAAGAGTGCATGCTCAGTAGCTTTTTGTCACAAGTAAAGTTGTTCATACTGCTAGGCATCCTCTGTTTTTTACCTGAGGTGCCAGGCATTTTTCCAGAGCGCTGGCATGTGACATTAATGGTTACTATTCTGTTCAATACAATAAGTACACTGCTGTTTGGTGAATCACTTCCCCCACCCCCATCCAACCCCACGGCTGCAGTTTTTTAGGTGGTTTCTATATTTCCTCTTTTAAATTGACTTTACATGTATATCTTTATATATAAAGCTTTTCATTTCATATTTAATATGATTTCCTAGGGACTGATTAGTTGGCAGTAGAGAGGTTAATGGGACCAAAGATTTTCATCTCAGGGACTTTCCTAAGGGCTACTCTTCCGTTTAAGTTGCCCTCAGAAAGGGATGAAAGGCCGCCCCGGGTTTTATGGCCCTAAGCCCTCTGGTCTGTGAGTTGATCAAGTATCTCTCTCCACAAGTTCCTCTTAGCCTCCGTCCATCCGTAGGCTGCTGCTTCTCTGTTTCTGCCAAACTGCTTCTGAGTTGGAATCCTCCACACCTCACTCTGCATCTCCCCTCCAGTGTAGTCCACCACTGTACCCGACAGGGCCTGGTGGAGCCTGCTACCCAGCACTGGATGAGTGGAGGCAGGACCCCCAGGGTGAGGTGTCGGGGGTGATAGGGGAGGGAGAGGCGGTGAGCACTCACAGGCCGATCTCTTCTCTCTGATGTTTCATGCCCGGAGTAGGGAATGAAAGGGCCCACACAGGACCTGATATATGATAAGAAATGGAAGCTCCAGGCTGGGTATCGGGGACAGTGATGGTGCAAGACACACAAGGAGAGCATGGTTGAGAGCCATCTTCCTCTAAACGTTCATTGGCTTCGTCCCGCTGGACGGGCTTCCTTTGTAAAAATTTACATGCTGCAGCAAGTGAAGGTCAGAGGACAGCTTGTTGGTCTTCTCCTTCCATCATGCAGGCCCTGGGACTTGAACTTGGGGTGTCAGACTTTGACAGCCTCCTGAGCCATCTCACTGACCCAGGGTCAAGTCTTTGTTGCTCTTTTCCCCTTTCCTTTTCCACAGCACATGTCCCTGGTCCACACTTAGTTGACGTTAGTCTTTCCATTGCAGTCATGTCCCTCCTCAGAGGGTATGTGTCAGCGTTCCTCTCTGGGTCCCAGACTAGGAGCTCACATGGTGTGCAGCACTCCTCGGAGCAATGGGGGAGTTTCCCAAGGCAAGGGTCACCCCTGCTGTGTTGCCTGGAAGAGGTCTGTGACGAGTATGGTTGGTCCTCTGGATCTCTGAGTTCTACATCTGTGGGTTCGACCAGCTGCAAAGCTGTTTGGAAAAGAATGTCGTGTGTTGGTACAGACTGTCTTCCTCTAAAATAAATAAATAAATAAATAAATAAATAAATAAATAAATAAATAAATAAATAAGCAAACAAACAAACAAATAAATAAATAAATAAATAAAAATTTTTAAAAGTAAGATTTCTTTTAGAACTTTTAATTATGTGCATTGGGGTAGTATGTACACATGGCTGCAGTTGCCTGCAGAGGCCAGAGACTTTTTATCCTATAGATCTGGAGTTAGAGGCGGTTGTGAGCCACCTGCAGAGGGTGCTGGGAACGGAATTCTGGTCCTCAGCAAGAGCAGCGCATGCTCTTAGCTGCCTGTCTCTTCATCCCCCAGGCTGTTTTTCTTGTCCTTATTCTCTAAACAGTAGTGCAATGACTATTCACATGGCATATGCTGTCTTAGATATTATACGTGTGCTACAGATGCTTTCATGACATTTTATTTGTTTGTTTTACTTAGAATTTTTACAGTGCTGGGAGATTGAACCCAGGGGCCTTGCACATACTAAGCAAAAATCCTGCCACTGGGACTGTAGAGAGAGCTCAGCAGTTAAGAGCACACACTGCTCTTGCAGGGGACCCAGCCTTGGTTCCCCACCACCCACATGGCTGCTCACAACTACCAATAACTCCAGTCCCAAGAGGTCTGGCACCTTCTTTTAATCTCGGAGGGTTCCTGTGCGCGCGCGCGCGCGCGCGCGCACACACACACACACACACACACACACACACACACACTTAGGCACACATACATTAAATAAATAAATAAATAAATAAATAGATAAATAAATAAATAAATAAGAACTGTGCCACTGAGCTATATACATCTCCAGCCCCCTCTATGCTATAAAGCATTTTCTTAAAAGAACTGGGATTTCTACAGACTGGTATCCACAGAGCCTCTTGGAACTCAGTCCCTTCCATATACTAAAAGGCAGTCCTGAGAAGTGGACATCCTAAGACTCCATTCTTGCTTGTATTGATGCAGCTTGACTGAGGTACTGAGACAGATGTGCCTGGACCTTCACTGAATCTGAGCTTGCGTTCCAGGATTTACCACTTTGAATCTCCTTCCCCTGTCCCCTGTTAGAGCTGACATTCCTGTGGAGTGGAGACTAGTCCTGGGTCATCTCTCTATTGCCAGTGTCTAGCACAGAAGAAGGGAACAGTGCTGAGTCGGCCAGTGGGCCTTTGTTTACTGAATGAGAAAACAGTAGTGAGGGAACCAGACCTGGTGTTCTTTGGCCGGGGTGTAAAATATGATAAAACGCACAATAAAAGTTAGGGCTGAGAAGCATTGAGGAGAGCTCGAAGAGAAGGTGGCATCCATCCTACGCCTTTCTAGGAGTTATTAATATATTCAATTACAAACTAAGGGCGTGGTGTTTAGCAATACTCTTGGAGCGTGATCCCTGGGGAACACTGATGACCGCCCTTGCCAAAAGACTAGGAAGTCTTGGCCTTGCTTATTGATACTTGGCACCTTCTTGCCTGTGATTCTCTTTGACTCCCCTAAATGGTGGTGGGCTGTGCTGGAATAAGCCTGAATTGGGGGACCTGGTACAAATTGCTTGACTTCTTTGAAAATGCTATAGGTATTTTCTTTACCTATAAAATTAGCACTGATTGACAGAGCTGGTGAGGAGGATGTGGAATGCTGTGTGCAGTGTGGCTTTCATGGGACCTCCCAGGCTTCCATCTTCGTGTGGCAGGAGGAAGATCAGCCTGGTCTCTGGAGGCCTGTGCTGCATTCTCCCCTGACCCGCCAAAGCCTGTAACCTCAGCCTGACCTGCTGCTCAGGAGGTTCCTGAGGAGAACTGAGAAGTGACAGGGAAAACGTTTCTTGTGCAGTTCATGAGCTAAGAGAATATTACTTAATTGTGGGTTTGATGGAAAACATTATGTGAGGTTGGTGCAGATCTTTCCAGAGATCTGCCAGCAACCACAGAAGTGGAACCTTATTGAAAACAGCTGGGAGAGGCTGGCGTCCAGCCTCTCTCTGCTCTCCATGCCCCAGAGCTGTCTCGCTCGGCCGACGGAGCTCAGCTAGGAGCCTGCCAAGGGGCCTGGCAGCTTTGGCTGGGAATGTATGGTGGCTCTGCTCAGCTTCAGGCTCCAGCTCAGAACCCAAGAGGATGTAGGCCATGAGTATTTCTCACAGGGGTTGGAGTTAACCTCTCCTGGAGCCCACGCAGGTCCAGTTAACGAAGGGTAGACACTCTGAGCAGGTGTTGGGTCCTCTACCCGATGCCTGATGGAGGGGCTGGAGCTCCTGTTAAATCCTCTCAGCTGTCCCGCTGGGCACCTGAGAGAATGTGGACATGGCCAAAGCCCAGCACTCACATTGTCCCTTGTGAAGCCACACCCCCCTCTGCAGAGGCGCTTCCACCAGGGCTTTGAGGAGATGTCACGTTGAAGCCCATTCTGTTGAGTCCAGCTGGTCACCAGCCATGCCCATCTCAGCTGAATTTGCTAATGACAAGCACAATGCGCTGCTCCCTTTGTCTGTCTTTCTGAGGGGACATGTAGTCACCACAAACCTCTGTTTTTAACTTCCTCTCTAAAAATGTTTCCTTGGTGTGCATAATTTGACTTCCAGTAAGTCACATTTTTAAATTTTTTGACAAACATTCATCAAAGTAAAATGTTTATCATAGGGTTTTTTAATATAGAATGTATAGAAAACAATCAATCCACATAGAAATGACAGCATTTTATTTTATTCTCATCATTGTCTTATGTGCATGGGTGTTTTGCCCACATGAGTATCTGTGCACCATGTTCATGGTTGGTGACCTTGGAAGTTGGAAGAGGGCATCGGATACCCTCTAACTGGAGTTACAGATGCTTGTGAGCTACGGTGTGGGTGCTGGGAACTCAACCTGGATTCTCTGGAAGAGCAGCCAGTGCTCCTAACGGCTGAGCAATCTTTTCAGCACCAACAGCATTTTTAATAAAAGTTGAATTATAGGTATTAAATAACTAGAGTTGTAAAAGCTATATTATTAGTTACTACTTAAAGGATATTTACATTTCTTATTACTCTTCATGATAATTTTAAAGGATTCCCTTTATTTTTATTTATTGTGTAGGAGTGTTATATCTGTTTTACTACATGCATGTAGTACCCTCTGAGGCCAGAAGTAGGCATCAAATCCCCTGGGACTGATAGCACAGACAGTTGTGAGCCACCATATGGATTCTGGGAATTGAACCTGGTTCTTCTGGGAGAGCATACAGTGCTCTTAACTGATGAGCTGTTTCTCCAGCTCCAAGATAATATTTAAAAATGGAATATCTGTTTTTTATGTTATTTTCAATATACCATGTTTTTAAAACATTTAGATTACTTTTTCTTTGTTTTTAATTTTGAGTTGGTTGCTCATTTAAGTAGCCCAGGCTGGCTTTGGATTCACAGTTTTCCTGCCTTGCCTCCATGGTGCTGGAATTATAGGTGTGTACCACTTCACCCAGCTGACAGATTCCTAATAAATATTTGATCTTTTGATTAAATGAAAACAAACAACATCCATGATCATGGTCATTGGGAATCATCCAAGGGAAATCTCACAAATAGAATCATTGACATTTCTCAACTTATTAAGAAAGCCAGCCGGGTGTTGGTAGCACACGCCTTTAATCCCAGCACTCGGGAGGCAGAGCCAGGCGGATCTCTGTGAGTTCGAGGCCAGCCTGGTCTCCAAAGCCAGTTCCAGGAAAGGCGCAAAGCTACACAGAGAAACCCTGTCTCGAAAAATTAAAAAAAAAAAAAAAAGCCTTGTGAGGTCAGCATCACTGTGTTAATTTCATAGAGAAGAAAAAATGAAGTTCAAGTGATTATCTTCATCCCAGCAAGGTTTAGGGATTGAATTTTGCCATAATTTTATAAGCATTAGTTTTTAATTTACTGGTCTTTGAAATAGAAAACAGGCAAACCCAGAGAGACCAGTCAAAAGAAAATTAGAAAAAAAATACATGAAATTGAGAAGTGGGGTTCACACCGCTGATCTGGAACTAGTAGACATGAGATTTTTCAAGTTCACCTCTGGCAATATAATCTTGAAAGAAATAAATACTTTTCTAGAAAAATAGATTCCTCTAAAATTGGTGAGAAAGGAATTTGTGACACAGTGGACCCAGTAGAGCAGATGGAAAAAACAACCTCCTGGTCAAGTGCTGGAGAGAGAGTTTGGGATTGAGTTCATGGAAGCCTTCACGGAACGGACCATCTCAAGCTCTGCATGTGTGGTGCAGGAGTTGTTTGTATATAAGTGGATTGTTTCCTTCATAGGAAGCAATTGCCCCTCTCACTTTTATCTGTTCAGCTCCGTTACCTTCTTGGAACATTAAGATTTGGGTTGTAAGTCGTTTTTAGGGTCTATGATAGCTTCTTGTGTCACCAGCTTGATAGGAATGTTCTGGAGGTGAGATCTACCATCTTGCAGTCGGTCTGCATTTTTGCTCAGGCATTGTCCCACCCTGTCAGAGCCATCATCTGCCTACATACATGTGGACCCATGCTTCTGTTCTTTGGCACGATTCTGTGTGTAGAGTTCCGTACCAGAGCTTGTCATATGGTTGAAACTATTATATCCTCCTCTGGGTTTTATTCCCAGCTAAGGGTGCCTGCTTCCGGCAACTACTTTTGCATGTTCATTCAGTTTCAGCTGAGCACAAGCAACATGCTGACCGGATGCTGCACATTGTCACCCCCTTTCAGATGGGGAGCCCCTCATCTATGCCTTGCAAACACGTGGCATATGCACCCATAATCATTCTATCAGAAGAGCTGCCTTCCTTTTGTTTGGGCACTGAGTTCTGTTGGTGCAGATTAAGATTTAATGACATTTAGAACTGAGTCCTTTTCACATACAAGTTATGTCTGGTCCATGGTGTAGAACCTTTACAGGACTCCTTCCCTTATTTCTTTTTTGGGCTTCTGTCCTTATAGAATGCTGATTCTGAGAGCCACATTGTACTCTTAGTCATATGCCAACTGTAGTCCTGTAAACAGCCTCGTAGTCTTCATTCCCCTGATAACTAGTAGTGATAAATACATTCATAATAAACCTGAATTAATCAACAAAGTGATTAAAGCATAAGTAAAGGGTCGTGGGACCTATGTATATATGCGAACCTATATAGAGAAATTATCTAATTAATTTTAAAAATGTGTATTGATAGCTGAGCACAATGGCACATGCCTGTTTTCCCAACTGCAGGAGACTGAAGAGGGGGCCTCCTTGAGTCTGTGACTTTGAGACCAGCTTGGGTAACATAAGGAGAGACTCCCTCCACCCCCAGGTCTTTCTTTAATTTGGAGAAAGTCATACATGTATATAATAAAATGTGATCATATCAACCTCTGCTTCCACTCCCTCTCTCTTTAAAACAAACAAACAAACAAACCAAACAATGCCCTGGGGTTGGGGATTTAGCTCAGTGGTAGAGCGCTTGCCTAGCAAGCACAAGGCCCTGGGTTTGATCCTCAGCTCAAAAAAAAAAAAAAAAGCCTTGTCTTCTGTACTTGAAATAGTACCAGGGATTGGGAATTTCTCTTCTCTCTTTTATTCTTCTCCCTGCTCTCCTCATCTCTCCCTTCTCTCTCTTTTGAGATTGTCTCACCTTGTAATGCAGCCCTCCTCCAGTCTCTGAGTACTGCGACTCGGTTATAAGCCACCATACCTAGCTCACCAGCTCACCAGTTTCTCCATAGGCAACCGTTGTGGGTCTTTCCACAGGCGATCACAGTCCCATGCTCTGAAATAGGCAAGGTTTGTAGCTGTGCACTGCCATGAATTCTGTGCCACAAAGAGGCCACTGAAGGAGAAGCACTGGGGCGATGAGAGGACAGCCGTGCGGCCTGGTTTGGGAAATCGGCACAGGTCTTTTTGCAGTCTAAGCCAAGAATCCAAAGATCAGAGAGCGAGGCATCAGCCAAGCTAGTCTAGCCAGGATTTAGTGGCCCTGTTGGGCATTGCAAGAACTTTGAAGTAGGTGCAGTGTCTGGTCCCCTCTCTTAAATAACTCAGGCTTGTGTTGAGTTGTGTCCAGGATACCTGGAATAAACAAAAGCATAACCTGTGTGGCTGGCATAAGTGTGGTCATCTCAGATGGTCTCTAGCCATTCCTGTTTAAAAAAATAAAATAAAATAAAAACTCTCATGCTTCCAATAAAACCATCCAAATATCCTTGGTTCCAGTATTTTGATGTTGAAACATTTGTAACTCCAACCCCTTCTTGCACCTGGAGGCAGCCCATAAATCTCTCATCAAATAATATGCCCTGGGGTTTTTTTTTAGTGGAAAATATGGTCCTGTGCTTGCTGTAGGCAGAGAAATATGGAAGGTGATGTCATAGTGATTTGTTGATTTGGATTTTCTAGGCCAGGCCTAATTTTAAGCAGTCTGCACTATGATCAGTGCACACTGTTCTTAAAGATGTGATCATTACAGAGAAGAGAGCGCTTGCTGAAGACTGGGGAGAGGGGAGAACATCAGGCCATCTCAAGAGAGTAAATGCACAGAGTAACGGGGGGGGGGGGTACTGTGGTGGTTTGAATGACACATTGTCCATAGGCTCAGGCATTTGAACACTTGGTCCCTGGCTGATGTCCTATTTGTGGGTGACGCAGCCTTGCTGGAGGAAGTACATCACTAGGGAAGTGGGCTTTTCGAGTTTAAAGCCTCACCCTATAGCCAGTTTGCATCTGCTTCGTTTGCTGTTGAAGAGGTGCTGCTCTCTCAGCTTCCTGCTCTGGCTACCTGTTGCCATGGTATCCCTACCGTTATGGACTCTAATCCTCTGGAGCCATATGCCCAAATAAGCTGTGTATTCCATGAGTTGCTTTTGTTCATAGTGTTTTATCACAGTGACAGAAAAGTAACTAATACAGGCATCTCTATAGCTCCCTTGGTTCCACCAGCTTTGCTTGGTGCTAGAGCCTTCATCCAGTATACCAACAGTGTAGACACATTTCAGAAGGACAGTATTAGGAGGAGAATTCTGATGTATGACATGTAGAGGCAAACATAAGTAAAGCGTGAGTATTCCCCTGAGCGGGTGTTAAGGGGTCCTGGCAAAGGAGGAGATTGGGTGTTCTTTAGGTCAGGGTTGACCTTGTTCATTGAGTGCTCTCTCCAGGGAACCCAGTGGAACTGTCAAGACTGAGAATTTTGTCTCCACCCTCATCCTCACGCATGGCTTGCATATTACCTAGGTGGGGCAGAGTCTGCAGGGGGAGTAAACTCAGGTTTACTGCCTAAGGTGACGGCAGCAGTGGGTTTTTCTCTGTGTCCAGAAAAAGGAAGGAGTGAACACCAGCCTTGGAAATGAGACCCTGGCCTAGACCCAGTGCTAAGTTCCTACAATAGAAATGGCTCTGGGATAGGCTGTGCCACTGTGGGAAAGGGGCCCTTGGGCCCCAGGTGTGCCCGTTCCTTCCACACCACAGGGTGGCTTGGCTCCTCTTAGCTTCTGCTGCAAGCAGCCCTCCTTTGATGATGTATGCTGTGGTGGGCCCTGCCCTGAGTGGTGGGCACTGCCCTGTGTGATGCAGCTGTTGGGGAAGCTGTTGCTGGGATGCTAGGGTATCCTTAGCTTTTTTAGGATCTAGGGATCTTTGAGAAGCCCAAGAGCAAGATGGGGGTGGGGGTGGGAGTGTCCTAAACTGCTTTTAAGTTAAAGTGGCTCCCTGGGGTTACGGCAATAAATTTGTACCATCAGCCCAGGCTGCCTACAAACTCGCTGTTGCTGAGGATGACTTTGAGCTCTGCTCCTCCTGCACCCACCTCCTGTCTGCTGAGATCATAGGCATGCACCGTTGCTCCTGGTTTATGCGGTGCTGGGGAATGGACAGACGATTTCATGCCTGCTTGCACCCTCCCCCCAGCTATGAGGCAGCATTTCTTTTTCATTTTTCTTTATTAAGAAATTTTCTACTCACTCCACATACCACCCACAGATCCCCCCTCCTCCCAGCCCCCAGCCCTCTCCCCCGAGCCACCCCGCATCCCCACATCCCCCAAATCAAGGTCTCCCATGGGGAGTCAGCAGAGCTGGACACACTGAGCCTTAGGCAGGTCCAAGCCCCTTCCCACTGCACCAAGGCCAGAAGCCCTGAGGCAGCCACCTTCTTAGGTGTTACCGGTGTCCCTCCATCAGGCACCCCTCAGGGATCCTTCTTTTTTATGAATTTCTTCCCCCTGCCAGTTTTCATTCACTCCCCAATGGAACTGATCCCTGACCCTTGTTCCTATTCTCAGCTCCTCAGACTGGAGGTGATTTGTCATATATATTTGTTTTTTGTTTATCTGTGATACTGGGAATAAAATCCAGGGCCCTACCCAGGCTGAGCATGTTCTTGTACCACTGAGTCACCCCTAGCCATATATTTGTTTCCAAGGACCTGTTAGGACTCCAGGACTCCTGCACTCAGAACTCACTGAGAAGGGTAATCCAAGCCCTCACCTATACAGAAGCCACCTCTGTTTACAGGGTCCTCAACCCAAGGTAGGCAGTGTGGCTTCCATCTAATAGTGGCACTTACTTTCTTATGGGTCCCTAAGACCAGAATAGGAAGACAGAAACCCAGCCTTTTACAAGCTGCCTCTGAGTTTGCTCTCTGAGCAGAGACACTCTAGGAAGGAGCAGCAGAAAGCCCTCACGCTGCTCTGGCAGCATCCTGGGCAATGGCCTGGTTTAAGGAGTCCCTCAACCAGCTAGAGATTGGTCAACACAAAGCCAGCTCCCCAGATCCTGTGATCAAATTTTGGGGAGGGGAAGGTGCCCAGCCTTCTAACCAGTGCCCGTGGCTGCTGATGGTAGGGCTGACTCCTCCAGGGATAAGGATGCCCAGTGCCCCCGACAGTCCTCCCTGAGCAACACACAGTTGAAAGGGACATTGGCAGGAAGGCAGGAAGGAAAGTTTGAGTTTTGTTTTCCACTAAATAACTGGGCAGCTTTTCCCCTCGTTTTTCCAGATGCTTCTTCAGAAAAGATTTCAATGGCTTGGACTGAGAAGCCTAAATCTGCTTTAAATGAGGGCTTGGAACTAGGACTCACCCCTTTGGTGTTCCCAGTGCGCCACCAGCAAACTGAGAGAACCACCCCAGTCGCTTGCTCACAATAGGGCCTCATCTGAGGGTTGCTGGTATTTGCTTCTTTTCTCTTTCCTAGGTCCCCGGGTCCTTGCCCTAAAATTCCCGAAACAATAGCTTGTGAGGGGGCTGCGCCGGCCTGTGGAACTGTTTTGGCAAGAGCAATGAATGAGGCAGAAGTAGCTGAGGAGGCTGAAGCTGCTTGTGGAGAGCGCTTTGCAAAAGTGTGGGAGCCTTGGACTCCTCTGAGGCTTGCTTGTACTCCCCTAATCCACCTGGGTTCACCAGTCACCCATCCTAATGCATGCCATAGGCAGAGCATTAGGAGCTAGCTACCTGTCACCCTCTGCAAACTTAAACGCGGCGGCTTCTTACAAAGCCCAGGCCTCCATGCCTGGTGAGACCTACTCCCAGGCAGCACACTGTATCAAGCTACAGCCTGGGGATTCCTATTGGGCTGACAGCCACACCTCCCGGCCCCTCCCTCCACCCTCAGGCAGCTTCCCTTGCATGCTGTCCAGACTTCCGGAACAACACCAGCTGCACAAGGTGTGTCAGGGTGGCCTCCCTGAGAAGGCTTGTGTAGCAGGAAGAGAGTGTGCAGAGACAGAGTCAACAGTTCAAGCAATTGTAGCCCATCCCACCACTGGAAGCTTTGCCTGACTACAAAAGACAGCTAGTTCAGGCTCCATACCCTCCGTTATTAGGAGTCCTCACTAAGGTCATCCTCATAGATTTTAGGACGTTTCCGCTGAATTAGGTTTCCATACTGCCCCCAAATGCTCCCCAACTCTAGCTGTCTCTCCCTGAATTCTCTCCTTCCACCCCCAGCCCCGACTCGATCCTCATGGGCTGGAGAGATGGCTAGTCTCACAGCCAAAACCATAAACAACAACTTCTTAGTTTCCCTTCCCCTCAACACCAGGCAACACTATCCTGCTTTCTGTGTCTGTGGCCTTGACTCTTCTCCATCCCTCGCACAAGTTCTTAAGCTTCGTAGTGGCAGTGTTTTTTTTTTTTTTTTTGCTCACCCATGTTGCAGAGTTTATGGATGAACAGTATTCCATTGTAAAACTTGCCCTTCTCCAGTTATCTATTAGTAAATACATGGGTTGCTCTTTCTAACCATTATGAATATTACTATGAGTATAGGTATGAATGTGCTGAAGTCAGTACTTCAAGTTCTCTTGAGTATATGTCCCAAAGTGGAATTACTGGGTTGAATCACAATTTTGGTTTAATTTTTTTAGATTTATTTTGTTTTATGTATATGAGTGTTTTGTCTACATGTATGTCTGTGCAGCACATGTGTGCTCAAGGAGTCCAGAAGAGGGCGTTAGATCCCTACAACTGGAGTTACACACAGTTGTAAACTGTCCTGTCTATCTCTACTGGGAATGAACTTGGGTCCTCTGCAAGAGCAACAAGTGCTCTTCACCACTGAGCCATCTCTTCATGTCTTGCGCCTCTGGGTGCTACTGGTTGAAGGGTGATGGCCTCTCTGTGGCTTGGAGAACAGCTCCCTGCTCCATCCAACCCTTCTGCCAGTGAAGTATGTCCCTTTCTCTGGACACAGCCATGACAGCTCACAACTCAGTATAGTTACCTGAGATACTGTCTTCTCAACCCTTGCCCATGGCCTTTCAAACTTCCAGGACTGCATTAGTCAATGAGGCAGAAATTCAAGAGACATTCTCTTTCCCAGAACTGCACGTGGTATTCCGGGAAGAGAATGATGGTGTGGTAAAATGACAGGTTGGACTTTTTTTTTTTTCAAATGTGCTTTGCCATGCTACATAAAAATAATGATCACTTTTCAAGTTTGGTTTCATTCTTTAGACAGCAATAATAAACTAGTTCACCCAGAATAATAAACCAGTTCACTAGTTAAAGTGTCAGGTTTTTTATCTAATCAAGAGTACTAACTCATGTACCAAGGCACGCCCTCCCAATAAATAAATGTAAAAAAAAAAAATCATAAACCAACTTTCTGAACCAAGAAGATGCCCAGCAGGTCAATGGCTTGCTGACAAGCCAGACAATCTGAGTTCAGTCCCCAGGACCCACATGGTAGAAGAAATGGCAATGATTGATGTGCCATGGCATCCACCCACACACATGTGCACACAAAGATTTTTTAAAAAAGAAATATGAATTCTCTAAATTGCCTTTAATCCCAGCACTCGGGAGCCAGAGTCAGGCAGATCTCTGTGAGTTTGAGGCCAGCCTGGGCTACCAAGTGAGTTCTAGGAAAGGCGCATAGCTACACAGGGAAACCCTGTCTCAGGGGAAAAAAAAAAAATATGTTTTACCTGGGCCTAGTGGTGCATGCCTTTAATCTCAGAGGGAAGCTGAGTCAGGTGGATCTTTGCGAGTTCTAGGCCAGTCTGGTGTATGTATCAAGGCCAGGAATGTTAAGACTGACCGGAACACATAGAGTGACTGATAGGAAATCACAACATGTCCACATGGTTGGGCTTGCCCGGCGGACCGCCTAATTTATTTCCAGTTCAAAATAGCCATTTCCAGGTCAGAACATCTCGTGTGGCTAGGACTCCGTGGCTTTACATGGTTGCGTAAAGCACGCGTGGTCATGTAACCTACGCGCATGTGTGGAGTAGCCACATGCGGTCCTGTACGCATGCGCGGCTCACTCTTTAAAAAGCCGGCGCCATTTTGCACAGATCTCTCCTCTCTTCTCTTCTCTCTCTCGTCTCCTCACTCACATATGTGCTTCACACAGGCCTGTCACGTCTTTTCTATCCTATATTAATAAACAGCTCTTCTGTGGATTTGTCATGTTTGGGACGTGTTCCTAGCTGGGTAAGAGCGCCGCCTAAATAACTAACAGTGACCCTGTCTTAAAACAGAAAAGAATGTGAGTTTTGTACATGAGACACACTTAAGCTCATTATTCACAAGTGTTTGTATTTGTTGGTATATCATAGAGCAAAAGTAGCTTCATATTGTTAAGAATTCTGGAAGCGTGTATGAATTCTAGGATAACATAAAGAACTACTGACATTGGAGAAGAGAGGGTGGATGTAAAATTTTGGAATCTGTTAATGAAATGTTGTGTGTGTGCCATCTGATTTGATCATACCCTTTTCCATGGATGTGGATTCCATCAATGTCCCCATCTTATAGATGGGTAGACTGGGTAAGCTTAGCGGCTTGTCCACAGCCAGGGAGCTGGTGATTAATGCAGCCACAATCTACACAGCAGGTGTCTGCTGGGTCTGATGCTAGAGCCTGTATGTCTTCCTGACTTAGTAGGAACTCTTGTCTACAGGTGACAGAAACCAATCCCAGAGCGGTTAAGCAGAGAAAATGGATCACTGTATATAACTGAGTAGATTCAAAGCCACCATAACTCTGCCCGGCAGTGTCTACAGTGCCTCTCTGCACTGTGTATCTGAGCTCTCATATTTTCGCTTGTTTGCTCCTTCTGGAGGGAAAGTGAGAGGTTGGAGACCGGGTGGAGGAGACAATTGCAGGGTTAAGTCTTGCCAGTTTGGGTCTCCTAAGATTCAGAAGTGGAATTGCAAGGAAGTGCACAAACTGGCTGGCTTTGCTTGTATGTATGCCCAATGTTTGAAACCAAGTGTTTTGGCCAGAGGCGGCTCACAGATTAACCTGTGTATGGAGGGACAGTTCCCCTAAGAAGGGCCATGCTGATGACTCTGAGAAGGTGGGCAGGAGAGCCTGAGCAAGTCAAAGGCAAACCACACCAAAGCATTGGTTTCCTCAGTGTCTACAGTGCCGCATGCGGCTTTGTGATATTTTCTATGACCGAGCACAACCTCTCTCAAATTGGAAACAGAAGCTGAAGGACCACCACAGAACACTGACCTGGACCTGCCTTGTCAGCCAATGACTGCTGTTGGAGGCCCATGGGGACGGGAAATAAGGCCAGAACCACAGTTTACATGGGAGAGTTCTCCCCCAGCCACCCCAAAGTGGGCTGAAGTTCTGTCAGAATATTTGTTATGTGCAAAGCATGACTTAGGGGGAATTAAGAATTATCAGGGGTTGGGGATTTAGTCCAGTGGTAGAGCGCTTGCCTAGCAAGCGCAAAGCCCTGGGTTCGATCCTCAACTCAAAAAAAAAAAAGAATTCCAGTAGCCGGGCAGTGGTGGCACACACCTTTAATCCCAGCACTCGGGAGGCAGAGCCAGGCGGATCTCTGTGAGCTCGAGGCCAGCCTGGACTACAGAGTGAGTTCCAGGAAAGGCGCAAAGCTACACAGAGAAACCCTGTCTCGAAAAAAAAAAACAAAATAAAACAAAAAAACAAAAAAAGAATTATCATGTGAGAGTTTCCCCTGTACACTTTAACACCTGTATCTTTGTTGGGCATTTTCAAGGATTCAGATGTCTCATTAAATGAGAATAAGGAAGTTATGCCTGTCGACAAAAAGGAAGATTTTTAAAGAGACTACAGTGTCATCTAAGGCCACCAACCTATACATTGCCTGGGGCTGTCAGGAGGCAGAGGCAGGTGGATCTCTGAGTTCCAGGTCAGCCTGGTCTACAGAGTGAGTTCCAGGACAGCAAGGGCTACAAAGAGAAAGAGAAGGGAGTCCATAGACATGCAGATTCAGAGGCTTGGGGGTGCCTGTGCCCTAGCTCCCAAGACAAAAAGGGGGAAAAAAAGTCATAGGAAATGGAAGTGGCGGAGTACGAGGACTTGAAGAGACTTGGCACGTGTGTCCCTGGAGTTCCATTTGGCGTCCACTGGTGGAGTTAAAGAACACCTCCTGGTGACGGTGTTCATAACAGCACTTCATCCTCTGATTGCCCCAGTAGGGGCAGGGGACGAAAGAAGCCACAGCATACGGCTTCCTAATTGCTGTTGTCAGCGGCTATGATCTCTTCCTGATGCATCCTACCGGTTCATTTGGGGCTTTGGACTGCAAGGGGATTATCCTAAGCCTTAATTAAGTGCCTGCCTGCCTGCCTGGCGTGGAGTGAGTGCCAGCTGCTGACACAGACATGGGCCCTGAAGCACAGTCATGCCTTGGCCATGGCTCTCCCTCACTCCTCACCCTCCTAATATACGCACACGGTTAGTCTCGCAGTGTCTGTGGTCCATTTGGAGGGGAGGTGATGTTTTGTTACCCGGGAGCTTATTATACTCAGAGGTGGAACAGAGGATTGAGTCTTCTTCCACCAATTCTGTGGCACCATTGCCTTTATTTCCTACATTTTTTTTTTCTTAAGTCAGGACCTCACCATGTAGCCCAGGTCGGCTGTAGACCTGTGACCCACCTGCCTCAGTCTCCTCCGTGCTGGGATTATAGGCATGGATCATCATGTCCAGCTTTATTTCCAGTTCTCCGATCACCACCAACTGTGCTGTACTCTTTGGCCACGGGATACAGCATGTATTATAAACGCCGGTACTTGAACATGATGGCACAGAAATATAATCTCACTTACCTGGGAGGCAGGAACAGGAAGATCACAAGTTCAAGGACTATCTTGGCAGTTAAATGAGAACTTGCTTTAAAAAAAAAAAAAAAAAGGTGGGGATGGGGAGAGTGTTACTGGAGGTAGGGATGCCTTGTTAGAGAATGAGGAGTTCAGAGCACAGAGCCACAGACAGCAGTTACGTTGGGAAACAGATTCTGTCTGCCTGGGGAAAGTTCCCATGGGAAAGACTCTCAGTGTGGCACATCCTCTGGCCTCAGCCATCCCCAGCATCCATCAGTCACTGCCTACTGATACCCATAATGAGTCTGGCTCACCGCTCATTTTTTGTTTGTTTGTTTGTTTTTTCTCTGTATGTGCATCTTCTTGGTCCCCCAGCATCCTGCCAGGCAGTCTGTTTCTCTTTGGCCAGCACCCAATCCAGCTGCTCTCTTTTTGGTCTCCCTTCATCCCAGATGTGGGCAAAACCTCAGTTCTTCGGTCCTGCCTAGTCCTGGCTGACAGACTGCTGCAGCTGTGCCCTGCAGCTGTATGGACTAGTAGTGTGTGCACAGGGCCAGGCCCTGCTGGGATCAGAAGACCCACAGACGCTCGCCATCTTTGCAGAATCATCCCCTTTTTATTTTGCATCAAGTTCCAAGAAGGCAGACGTGAGGCTTAGAATCTGGGCAGATCAATGAAGTCATCAATAGTGCCACTGTGCTGAGTTCAGGCTGGCAAGGTCTGCCCCACGCAATGAGGAGTGGGTTGAGAGCCCTCAACACTTTAGAAGAAACTCTAAAAGGCTGATGTCCTAGAGAGTGGTCCTCTTCAGTCCCTGAGTGAATCCCCAGATTGTACTAGGCCTGACTAGTGACACAAGTCAGGGTAAGACTGCTCAGCAGCCACACTGTTTTCTCCCCAACCAGCCATGCTCTCAGGAGCCCCATTTTCTTTAAAGGCCTTTTGAGGCCATAACGATTTTTGAGGACAGTTTATGGAGCAGGAGCATAGACTTACTATTTAAAATTATTATAGGGATTATGACTGCTATATCTTTATTTTTATGACAGTTGTTGGTTATGCCCCTGATTTATTTGATACTGGGCTTCAGTTCAAGAACAGAACCTCCAATTAAATGTGGTTACTGTGGCAAAAATATGATTCTCCTCAGAATGACCCTCATTGGGGCCAGTTCCAAAAACTCATTATGGTGAAAAGTGAGGGCAAGCCTCTTTGCATTCATGAACATTCCTCCTGTGGTCACTTGCTTTTCCCATATGAGGAATTAGAGGGTAGTGAGGCTGTGGGTTGGGTCCCGAGGAAAATGGAGGTGAGAGAGAGAACCTTCTCCAAGCACTCAGTGAGTCACCACTTAAAACCATCCATTAGAGACCAAAGGAACTCTGGATACCCAAAGAGTAGTGTTTTCTTCCGTGACAGGAAGGAATTACAGCCCAGAGAGACCAGGAAGTCTGTCCAGACCCAGGCACTGAGGCCTGGCCATCACACTGCCCTCTCTTTACTATCTTAACTGTCCTAGGATGCCAGGAGATCACATGACCCTGATCCTATCCTACTCTGAATACAAGAGGACAGCCCATGACTCACCTCTGGTGTGGCAAGATCTTTTGTGAACCCTTTGGATTTTTTTTTTTTTAAGATTTTATTTATTATGTGTACAGCATGTTTGATTGAAGGCCAGAAGAGGGTGCCAGATCTCATTACAGGTGGTTGTGAGCCACCATGTGGTTGCTGGAATTGAACTCAGGACCTCACGAAGAGCAGTCAGTGCTCTTAACCTCTGAGCCATCTTTCCAGCCCTGGATTTTTTTTTTTTAAAGTGGAGAATCAGCCATTACTTTCACTTCTTAAGAGATGGAGGGAGGGTCTGTTAGATAGCGATCCTCATCGCCATTTCTGGTTATACAAAGCTTATTTTCCTTAAATGAGGAATTTACAGTGAGGTCTGCAGACAGCCTCTGAGACTGGAGACCAGAGCTGTGGTCCTTAGTGTGCCAGTTCATCCGCCATGTGAGAAGGCTGGGAACATGATGCTCTACTCCCTCTCTAACATTATCCTTGGCATCATGGCTGCCATCATGGTCCCCATCACAGGGTAGCTGATGACGGAGCTCTTTCCCTGGGGAGACATAAACCAGTGTCTGCCTCTTTCCTTATAAGACACCCAACAACAAAACAAAGTATGATTCCACAAAAGTCCAACTTGGGGAACCAGCGAATTTGTTGGCTTACTTCCCGAGCAGCAGTAAGGGATTACTTACAGAACACCGGTGAGGGATTACTTCAGGAGCACCGGTGAGGGATTACTTCCGGAGCACGAGTGACCCTAAAGCAATCCCACCAGCAGAAAGTCTCAGCCCAGCATGGATGAAGACTGCAAAGCTGCACAGATGCAGTCCCCTTCAATTAAACTTTGGCGGTCTGTGTACTCTCAAGAGCACAAGGCCATGTGCAGTTAGGGCAGAATGATATACAGATTGCTTGGAGGCTCAGTAAGGGGCAGCTATGAAGGTCCCATGACCCTCTCCACTCCTTCTTCCTATGAAGGAACATCAACAAGAAATAAGCCAGACCTCAGGGTTCTCTCGAAGCTTCTTGCAGCTGTTCCAATGAAGATGATGGCTGCTAGGCTTGGGGGATAGCATTCTACAACAGCAGCCCGGCCTGCGGATCCCTCTCCCACAGAGCTGTGAGTCAAGTAAGGGTCTCTTTGTGGAGGTCCTCTGAGAACTAGACATCTGTGGGCTTTCACCATCCTCTGCAAGACCCTGGCCATATAAACCCTACCAGAAGCTTCATTGAAAGCCGCTCATTCATCCCAAGAATGTGAACCCAGGCTTCCCATCTTCCCTGCTTGGACCCCAGCATAGTGGACAGGCAGTGGTAAGAGAGACGTCCTTAAACTGAATGATTTTTTCCTGATGTTAGGGAGTGCTTGATGAACTTCTTTCACAGTGGCGGGACCATTATTCACATGGCAGGTCATTCAGACCTTGGGGCTGAGCAAGGTCACAGGCCCTGCCGTTGCTCTGGGTCCAGGAGCTATGGAAGTCTTGTTTGCACACTTTGACTTTCTTATGAAATCATGCCCGTTTCAGCATATTTAGGAATCTTTGAATAATTATTCTAATAAGGCCTTTCAAAGGTAACTTTGGAACAAGACAATGAGGAGAAAAGAGAAAAAGACCAAGGGATCATGTCCCTGAGGTCTGGAATGCTCTCAATGTCCCCAGTTAATCATTGATACCCCCTGCAGCCTGCTGCAGGGGGCCAGCGTGCCTGCTGCTGGAATGCCTGGAAGCCTTAGGTGCTGTTAATGATTTATCTCCTGGTTGCAGAGCTGAGCCCCTTTGCTCTGAAGCTGACAGGATGCCTGGGATCATCTTCAAGAGGGTGGGCTAGCCCCACCTAACTGACATCAGGAGAAGATAAACATAGTGTGAATAACACGTGTGACCAGCCTCCCCAGGACCTCCTTGCTTGCTCCCTGAAAACATAAGGAGACTGTTTTAATAGGATACTTGGTGTCTGAATGTTCCTTTGTCTGAGGGTTTGTGACAAGATCAAGGCCATATGATGATGATGATTTTATATGGGATCACAATGTGGGCCATCTTCAAACACACATAATGGTTATTTGTATAGCTCTTTTATTTCAACAAATGAATGAGTGACCATAATCCACTGGAGACACATGAATAGAAGGAGCACATTTATATTTTCTTCTGTTTAACAATGACTAAGTGTGTGACATTTGTAGAAATATCACAGGTAGACAGTTAGCTTTAGGACAAAAAGGGAAGCAAGAGAGTGTTCCATACCATATTCACCCAGAGACGCGCACTGTCACACTTGGCTCAGAACATCAGTGGTGAGGGTTCAGATACCCAGGTGGATGTGGTCCCCTTCACCCTGTCAATCTAAGGTGGGAAATAGTTGCTGTGGTGAGACCATGGTGGCCTCAGGCATTGCTAATATGTTTTGAAGTAGACAACCTAAGAACAGAAGCATTTCCTTGTGGGTAATCTATCTCTGTCACAGCAAAATTTAAGATTTTTATAGGAAGGAGCTGTTTTGTTTGTTTGTGGGAATTACAAATAAGATGAATAATACTGGTTGGGGTTTAGGGTTTTGGTTTTTTCTTTTTTTCTTTTCCATTGAAGCCTGACTCTACATCAGCCGGGCTGGAGAGGCAGGTCATATAAGATTTATAAACTGCTGTTGAAGGGATGATGATGTGAATTAATCAAAGAAGGATTGTTGGCTTTGGGCTTGTTAACTGGGAGTCAAAGCTCTTTTCCTCGATACTCAGTCTTGGGTCTGAAGGTGGTGGGAACAGAAAGGCCCAGAAGACTTAGCCAAGGGCAGCCGTGAGGTCGGAGTGGATCCCCAGCCTCACAGAAAGAAGATAAGGACCTGCTGCTGAAAGAATACTCCCTTCCTTTAGCATGCTCAGGGAAGGAACTGTATGTGGGTGCCTCGGAGTCCGATCAGATGGTACCCCTCATGCCCAGATAGCATCACTGTCTACCTTGCAAGGAAGAGGGGGAGCTATGGAGTGTGTGCGGGGGTGAGGGGTCATACTGCAAATTTTAGTTCCATTTCATCTGAAGCCATTCTTTGCCTTAGAATGGCTGCATGGCTAAAAACTGTCCCTACAATATTTCGTAATAAAAACAACTTCCTTCCCAGGAGGCTTCCACGCTGTCTTTGTGCGTTTTCCAATGCGGAGATGCCCAGTTCTGGGTCCTCACTGAACATGGGTGAGCTGCGTTAAGCATTGCTCCTCTGAAGATACATCCATCCTGAGGGGGGTCCATTGAGTTTCAGTTTCTGACATGGGAGAGATCTCCTCACATGGTTGGGAACCAAATCTGTGTCCTCTACAAGAGCAATGCATGCTTTTTACTGCTGAGCTGTCTTTCTAACCCCTCAAAGATAATTCTTAGATTGAAGTTTATCTCCTCGTTTCTCCCTTTTTTGAAAGCTGACGAAGGGACTCTGAGGCTTAGATGAGTCGAGTACTTGGAAAAGTACTGAACGTGTAGCACTCAGCGACAGTCGTCACTATTGCTATAGAGGCAGAGAGCTGGTGCAGAGCTGACCTGAGAATGCCAGGGGAGGCGTAGGGGGGTAGGAGGGGGGGGTGGGGGGGATGTCTTTTCCAGTAGCTGCAGGAGAACTGCAGAGAGTAACAGGTTGGAATTCATCTTGATGCATCTTAATGATTTATTGACAAAATAAAAAATATATGACTTTCCCAGCATGTAATCAATATATTTTAATATTGAGGGGTTTAGTGTTTGGGGGGCTTTTTTTTTTTTTTTTTTAATTTTCAAGACAGTGTTTCTCTGTGTAGCTTTGTGCCTTTCCTGGAACTCACTCTGTAGCCCAGGCTGGCCTCGAACTCACAGAGATCCACCTGGCTCTGCCTCCCGAGTGCCGGGATTAAAGGCATGCGCCACCACTGCCCAGTTTGTTTGTTTTTGATGGAGAGGGATTCACATAGGGTCTCACACAGCCCACAGTTGAACTTCCTATGTGGCTGGGGATCACCTTGAACTCCCAATCTTCCTGCATCCACCTCCCAAGTGCTGTAATTACAAGTGTGTGTCACAGTGCTCAAAACATTGAGATCTTTTACTTATTTATTTTGTACTGTCCTTGCAACCCAGGGTGTAATGCATAGGAACCATGAACTCTGAACCCTCGGGCACACAGCGTGCATGAAACAGAAGCCTTTACAGTTTCTTTTTCTTGCAGGTCCGGGGCTACCCAGAGCCCCAGGTGACATGGCACAGAAATGGGCAAACCATCACCACCGGGGGCCGCTTCCTGCTGGACTATGGAGTGCGGGGGACTTTCAGCCTGGTGATTCACACTGTGCGTGAGGAGGACAGCGGGAAGTATACCTGTGAAGCCAGCAACGGCAGTGGTGCCCGCCAGCTGACAGTGGAGCTGACTGTGGAAGGTGAGTCCCAGAGGCAGCTCTACGGCAGAGCCGAGCTCCCGATCCCAGGGTCCGCTGCTGCACTTCCGCCTCTCTCAAAGATGGAGGGATTTATAAGAGAAGCCACACACAGCTTGGGGCTTGGGACTCATATCCAGGTTCACGTTCCAGCCTTGCCATGACTTACCTGACACCGAGACTAAAAACAGACCAAAACCAGGCTGGCAGCTGGCAGTGTCTCCTCTCCCCAGCCTTTCACTTCCCAGACTCCTCCTCTCTCTTTGTCCCGCCTATACTTCCTGCCTGGCTACTGGCCAATCAGCGTTTTATTTATCAATCATCCACAGCACCTTACAGTTCTTTCAGGGTTGTTACCCTCTAAGCACCCATGACACAGCTCTGAGACACACAGGGTCGTCATCTTATCTATAACTATTTCTCCAGCGTCTGGAACATCCTCTGCACAGGTCAATACCAAGTGTTTGGGGGAATGAATGGAAAGAATCTATCATTATTAGCATCACCATGGAATAATAGTGCCTCACTATAAAAATATATGTAACTCAGGAAAAGATACTATTAAGTAATCATGATCCGTTGTCTTTTCCTCTACTTCTGTGGTCAAAATGATTTTGACTAACTTATCAGTGTCTGGGAGAAACATTGGACTCTAAACGATGGTGAGGTTTTTGTCACTGGTGCCTCCCTGGCAGGCTGAAGCTGCTCCACTGGGTTGAACATTCCATGTCAGACCGTTGGCAGATACTCAAGGTCTGATGTCTGGGAGGATGGCGGGGTCTGCCAGCCCC